>NW_017728886.1:31703751-31739167 GCF_001723895.1 Crocodylus porosus
CGGGGCTGGCGCGGGGTACCGGCGGGCGGCTGCGTCCTATGGATCCGCGGCGCCGCGCACGGTCGGACGTGCCCGTTAGGTGCCGGCGCACCAGGCTGGAAGGAAACGCGCCTTGGGGGGAGAGAGGCGGGGGAGCTTTTTTGTCGCGGTAAAGCAGCAGGACGTCAGCATCTGCCAGGCGCCGGACCGCTGCCGTGCCACTGCGCAGCCTGCGCTAGTCCAGCTGCACGGCTTCGCGGGTTTTGCTGTTGGTGAACTGGGGCTGCCCAGTGTTAAAATTGGCAGCCCGGAGATGAAGGCTTGGCATCTCTTTGAGGCCCTCCAAGAGGCTCAAGGTGCAGTTTGGCATCTTTAGGTGGCCGGTAGCATGGAGTGGAGCAGTCACCAGAAACCAAGCACTGGGCAGCTGGCTGGAAAATGCTTTTGCGTTTTGTTGTTACCCTTGATACCGCGGACTCTGTATTGTCAACTCCTGCTCTTGTGTTCATAGTATCGGACATGGCTGATACTTAGCTTGGTGCACAAATAGTTGTAAGTTGTAGCTCCAGATCAATTCTGAAAAGCCCAATGTTTGCGGAAAATGAGAATGTGTCTGTTCCTCCGCCTGCCGTGTCGTCCATCCTTTCCAGATCTTGCTCATCTTGTTTACTTTGATTTATATGTACTTTTTACGTCTTTCTGTAAAAGCCCACTGAACTCCCCTTTCAACAAAGTCATATTATTAGCTAACGTCCTGGCCAACATAAACTTGCCCACAATTTTCTTTTAAATTTTGAGATCCAGTTTCTTCTTATCTATAGAAACAGCCTCTCGATAAACCTGCTGTGGGCATAAGATAAAGTGGACTCTGTAAAGTGACATATCATGAAATAAATTCCTGTGCATCAGTTGTAATGTCTGACATCCTATATACTGAGCTGGCAAATATCTATCTGAATAGATAAGAAAATATCTATTACCTTTCGTAGCTGTAAGGAACAATGTTCTTCTCTTCTACAGTTGAGTAAGAACAAAATGTTACCTGTCAGAACTTACTGCAGTGTGCTTGTTGCAATTCCTTACATTCTTTTCCTGTGGGGAAGAGTCAGTGTTGTGGACGTAGTAATCATATAGCAGTCTGCCTCTTGTTCAGACAAATACTTTTCTCTTTTTTTAAAAAAAAGAATCCACTGATCCTGTTCATAGTTCACAGCACAATGCTGGACCTCCAGAATTAAGCAGAGTAGGTGTCCGTGGTAAGTCTACGAGAGAGCTGGGATTACTTCTTATAGCCATGAGCAATTACACATGCCCTTGCTGAACATAAAGTAGTTGTGCTATTAGAAAAAAACTCTTCCTTTACTTAAGTAGCAACCAAAAGAATGTTGCACCTGTCTGTCATTTATTCGTGTTTCATATAGCATAGATTGGATTTGGTTTGCTTCAAACATAGTCACTGGATATTTGCTTAGAAAGTAAATGAGTGCAAATAGCTTATAGCAAAGTGAATCTTGTGTTCCACTTTTCTTCATTTTTTTTCTTTTCCTTCTCTTTCTGTCTCACTCCCCCCCCCCCTAAAAATTAGCTCTGACCCATATGAATAACTTCCTCATCTGTGTGTGTGTGTGTGTGTGTGTGTGTGTGTGTGTGTGTGTAAACTGCATGCCTGTTTATTCACTTCTGTCAGTTACCACCTGGGTTATTGCCCTCCCCCTAAGATGACAAAGGAAATCTGAGTCCTTGCCTTGCTCTGTTTTGCACTCTCAGGTAATTGGAGCATTAAGGTATGCTGTGAGAGGGATGTGCAGCTGTGCATGAACAGCTGTTTTTTGTTTTTTTCTTCTGAAGAAATTTGGAGAGAAGATGAGTACTGTTAGTTGGCTATATCGGAATGAGTGATATATTGGGAACAGTGACTCTACTGATAAGATGCAGCTATCTTATGAATATGAAGATGTAAAGCATGCAAGGCAAATGTAACATGTTGGATACAAGATTTCAAAGCAAAACACCGGGATTACATAAGAAATGCAAAACCTATTGGAAGCTTCTTTTCATTGTGACATGTCTCTGCTTAACTATGTTTCTTTGGTTAGTCTTTGTGAACAAGTGGAGGAGTGTATTATAGTCTCCTGCATTTTAATTTGAAAACAAACTAAACTTGATTTAGGACTTAAGTGAAATATTGGCATGAAATTAACGTTGCCAGTCAACTTTGCATGAGAAGGGTATTGCTGTGCATTGGAAGGAAGTGGTTCTGAGCTTTAGAGCATATGATCTGCCCTGCAGATCTTCTTTTGTGATATGAGTGTAGAAGGTAAAACCACGAATAAAAATCTTGAAAGAAGTAGTATCTTAATTTCTCATCTTGATTGCAGTTGCAAAAAAAGTCACTACTCTTATCTCCTATTTTCCTTTCATAGGGAGTCCAAATATTTTAAGTATAGATGCTACAGGTGGTTATTTCTTGCTTTGATACTTAAGCAAAGATATCTCACAGTGTTGATCTCGTTTGTTTCAATAAAGTGTATTTATCTTGTATTGATTTGGGGCACCTCAGAGGTGCCCCAGGGTTTACCTTGCAACTAAAAAGCAGCATTCAGCAATTCTTGTGCAGTACCACAGTCATGGGAAAACAGTGTCCTGTAAGACAGGAGTGGTCAACCTGCAGCAGGAGTGCTGTAAGTGGCCTGGCAACCTCTGTGGTACAGTGGCAGATAGGGTGGGAAGCTGAGCAGCAAACTGGATGAGAGCAGAAAGCAGAGCAGCAGACTGGACAGGGAAAGGGGATTGGAATGGCACTTCGGGAAGCATGCAGGGCTTATTTGTGCCAAAAAAGGTAGTGCTGTGCTCTAAGAAATCATAAATAAGGAGAATAAGGATTGAGTATACTTCAGAGTCGACTAGTAACCAAATAAACCACAAGCTAATTAAAAACTTGGATTTCAAAATGAATGCAAAAACTAAAAGAATGTGCAGATTTAGTGACAGTAATGAGACTAAGTGGGCAAAGAAACTATTACTTTCCTTGAAGAAAAATACCTACCAGCAGGTGGGTCTTTAGCAGTTTGGGGTAAGATTACTTTTTGATACTGTCCATATGAATTAAGAAGGAAACTGTCAATCAGGCCTTGAAGTTCTGCAGTGGGATGAGTATAGTGGAAGCAGAGAAAGGAAAACTTTGTCAAGGATGCAGAGTACTTTATGATGTTGAACATATTGAATAAAACCAGATTTTGTGAGGGGGTGGGGAGGAAAAATCCCTTGGGAATCGGGGATTATAGAGAAGAGTTCTGAAATGTAACTATGCGGGGAGAGTTGTCAACTGTGGGGAGAAAAAGGTGCAAACTGTCTTACTAAGGTTGCACTGTGAATTTCCATTCCTGCAGGGGAAGAATGGCAGACAATCCTTTTGAACTTTCATCGTTCTGAATTGCTATTGGAACATAATGTATTTTGAAAAGCTGATGTTTGCTGTAAGTGACAATAGAGGTGAGAAACATTAAAGTAATGTAACAATGCAGGGAAAGTGCTCAGAACTCTGTTGCCACTTCTTGATTGTAGGAGCATAAAAATATTCTTTTAAGACAGGGAAAAATATGGAAGGGTGAGTTTTATGTTCCCCATGCTCCTGGACTGCAGGAGATTGGATTGGTCTACAGAAAGTAGAAGTTATCATTGACTGCTGTATCCTGATTCAAGATATTCAAGAATGCAGACAGAAATAGGTCAAAAAGCATCTTTCTGTCGCTTGCTGTGATGACAGAATGGAGCGGGGAGGTTAAGAGAATGGGATGGTAACAACTCAAAACAGTTCCTTCAGAGAAGTGCATGGGTATCCAACCCATTCTTTAAATTTGGCTTAGAGATGAAACTAGTACCTAAAGCAGCTCTGAAGCATGATGTGGAAAATTTTGTTTGTTTGTTTGTTTGTTTTAAATAAATAAAGGATGGGTGCACCAGCATTCCAGCTGCACCTTACTTTAAATGGGCATTGGGAGCTGAGAATATTTTAATCAAACTACTTACAAATATGTTGGAAAAACCACATAGCCTATGAGAGCTTTGAAAAAAAAACATATATTTCCTACATTGAATGACATTATAGGTATTTAAGCTTATAAAATCAATTTCATTTCATAGATTTCATAGACATTAG
This sequence comes from Crocodylus porosus, assembly GCF_001723895.1. Lineage (NCBI taxonomy): Eukaryota > Metazoa > Chordata > Crocodylia > Crocodylidae > Crocodylus > Crocodylus porosus. The sequence goes on from NW_017728886.1 coordinate 31,707,890, forward strand.
GGCTGGAAGGGACCTTGGAAGATCATCAAGTCCAGCCCCCCGCCCAAAGGGCAGGAAGTCAGCTGGGGTCATGGGATCCCAGCAAGATAAGCATCCAATTTGCTCTTGAAGGTGTTCAACGTAGGTGCTTGAACCACCTCCGCTGGCAGGCTGTTCCAGACCTTGCGGACTCAGACAGTAAAGAAATTCTTCCTTATGTCCAGCCTGAAACAGTCTCGCAGTAGTTTAATTGAAGGAGATCTTGGAAGCACTTGAATGATTACCAGATGAGACTGTGTTGGTCTCGAGACTCCAATCTAGCTTGATCTGTTTAACAAAAATGGAACCTTGTAAAGATGAATGAAGAAAAGATTTGGAGAATGCATGGAACCTATTTTTTATTTAGCTTTATAGGTACCAGTTATACTGGCCAACTGAGCTCAGAACTTAGGGAGGAAGAAATGTTGTTGGTAGGCTGCAGTCTTGCATGTCTGGATTTTTTTTTTTTCTTTTTCCTTTACAGAGTCTCAATAAACTAAGACCTACCCCAGCCTTATCAAACTGCAGCACTAATTCCTCAAAATAGTAGGAGGCAATGAAAGTGAAGACTTTTTAAAAAAAAAAAAAAAAAAAAGGTCCTTTAAAGTTTAAGCAGTTTTATTTGCTACAGGTGTTCACTTCTATTCAGTGTCTCATTCATTGTTCTGGCCAAAGTTCTGTAATTGGCTGGCTGATAAATATAACTGTAAGGACAAATACGTAAGTGTAATTTCTGACGACCCAATGAGTTTCCTCACCCAGTAAGGTAATGTGTATGCTTAAACTGAAGAATTAATAAGTGTTTCTAAGTGACTTGCATAGTTTTAGACATTAGGAAAATAATGCCACTGAAAGGAGTTTATCAGGAAGGGTGATAGGAAGATTGAAGAAAATACTAAAACTGCTATAAGCTTTTCAAATTAAGCTGCTTGTTAGGTGGCTTCTTAAAAATAGCAACATAGTATTCCCTACATGCTGTAAGAGCTGGCCAGTAAGAGTAGCAGTAGGGTTGTTTAGCATGAGTCAGTACACTCCTAGCCCCTTTCTCTTTTCCCATATACAGTACAACTTTAAAGTATATGGTGACTAATAAGGGTGTGCAAAATGGGCTGTATTCAATTCCAGTACAGCCTGAATCGGGGATAGTGATTTGATTTGTTGATTTGGACCACTATTCCCAATTCAATTCGGCTGAATCCGAATCTGACGATTCAATGCTGATTTTGGAGAATCAGTGATTTGGCCACAGACACAGCTTTAAATGTTTTTTCTACATACCTTGAGGGTACCAGGCGTGGCTGGTGAATGCTGTGGTGGTGGGGTGGATGGAGTGTCCCACAGAAGTGCGTGGGGGGCGAAGGGGGGGGGGGCATGTGCTCGGTGGCGAAACTGGAAGTGGACTGGAAGTAATTCTGGTCCACTTCTGGGTCTGCCATTGAGCATGCCAGGGCCTTCCCTCCCACCTCCTCCCCCTCCCTGGCTCGGCATTTGGTTGCAGGGGGATCTCAGGTCCCCCTCCAGACCTAGAAGGCAGAGAGCTACCCAGCCAGAGGAGCCCCCCCAGTGGACCTGAAAGTGGACTAGAAGTACTTCTGGTCCACTTCTGGGTCTGCTGCCGAGCAGGTTGGGGACACCTCCCCCCACCGCCATGCTTCTGTAGGGCATTCCGTCTGCCCCAGCATCTCAACATTCATGATCTACCTGGTATTTTGACATATGTAGAAAAAACATTTAAAGCTCTGTCTGTGTCTGAATTGTCAAATCTTTCCAAATCTCTCTGAATTGATTTGGAGGGTTCCAGTTTAATTCAGAGAGATTAAAGGGTCTCCTGATTTGATTCAGATTCAGAGATTCAGCCACTGAATTGAGCTGAATCTCCGCTGAATCAAATCAGTGACTGACGCTTCGCACAACCCTGGTGACTAACCCCTAAGGATTTGAATCTGGAGCATTTTGGCTTGTGGCATCAACTGTTAGGACCACAATTTAGTTAACTGTTAAAGAAGAGGAAGGTCCCAGGTATATCAACTACACTACTAGAGTTTCCTGCTGCAGCGAATGCTATTGGTCCTAGTGCTATAATCATGGCTATCTCGAAAGAAAAATAGTAAGATCAAATCTTTAAGGTAATTCTCACATGAAATCAAAATATATTAACAGTATACTTGACTAAGGCCTGTAGTATTTGTGGAAGAAGCAGATGTTGGTAGACGATGAGAGCTCTTTCCATGGGGAGGAGGGGGGAATTTAAACACCGTAAAGCACTGATTACACCGTAGCAGATAATAAAGCAATTAGAAGTGTAAAAAGTCAACTGGGCATCAGTCCCAGTTGCACCCCATCCTAGAATATCAAAGGAAATGGCAAGGGAAGTAGGAAAGCTTCTACTGGAAACTAGTTTTACTTAGCTTTGGGTACTGTTCAAAATCTGTAAGGTGTTTAATATTGCAGTTGTATCGCAAGGGATTCTGTGAATATATAGGCCTGGGCATTGGGCTTCATTCATGTAAAAAATATTTAACTATCTAGAAGGAATAGAGACAAGGCTGATTTTAATTCAGTTCATTAAAGCAGAACTTATACGAGTTAATAGGAGGAGGCTAATGAATACAAATTCTTCTGCAAATGTTTTGTTGGTAAACTTTGTTTTATTTGTTTTTAGTTTTTTCATCTGTGTTTGTTTTTGTTTTAATGTATAGGTATTTGGAAAGACTGTTAACTGTTACAGGAAGCATTAGCAAAATAGATCTTTAAGTAGCTTTGAATCTAATCTACCTGTAACAACTCACATTTAGCAAATGAGATGCTGCAAAGGGTGCTCTTGCTTTTCCCCCTCCCCACCACTTATTATGGATAATACTTTTTAAAACAGTTCAATACCATAAACTGTTGACTTTGTCTGTTTTCTGACAAGTATTGGTACCACTTGTATGAGGAAGGTGATTGGAATGCTGATGTGAACTGTTATGAAAAATTAACTTAATAAAGGAAGACTTCATAAGGCCATCAGTTTGTCATATATTTGAAGCATGTGATTTTTATATACCTCCAATAATTTTGTGGTTGGAGGTGGTTAAATTCCTATTAACTGTCTTATCCTTTTGAGCTTGAATTTGCCTGATACTACACAGTTTCATAGGTTTTGCATGATGGTAAGCTAGCTGTTTTTGTATTGGCTGAATTGCACAATCCATGGCAAAACTATTTAAGAACTTGTGGTGGTCGGAAGAGGTTCCAGAAGATTTGAAGAGGGCCAGTGTGGTGCCTATCTACAAGGAAGGAAGGAAGGAAGGAGGATCCAGTGAATTATAGGCCAATCAGTTTGACCTTAGTCCCTGAAAAAATCCTGCAAAAAATTATCAAAGAATCCATTAGCAATAGGCTAACAGAAGGCAGCATTCTAATAGGTGGCCAACATGGCTTTGTTGTGGGCGGGTCATGTCTGACCACCCTCATTTCCTTCTACGGTCAGGTAACATGCTATCTCAATAAGGGAGATGAGGTTGACATCATATACTTGGACTTCAAAAATTGGGGAACTGCAGCCTCAATAACCCAACAGTCCGGTGGCTAGGAAACTAGCTTCTGGACAGGACCCAGAGAGTAATAATAGATGGTACTGGGTCAGCATGGTACTTGGTGACCAGTGATGTTCCTCAGTGTTCAGTATTCGAACTGGTGCTTTTTAACATATTCATTAATGATTTGGATTTGGGTGTTAAAAGCAGACTGGCCAAGTTTGCAGGTGACACCATATTATGGAGGACTGTGGTCACGCTGGAGGATAGGCTGGGGATACGGGGTGACCTGGACAGGTTCGCAAGGTGGGTGGATCAAAACCTGATGATATTCAACACTGAAAAGTGTAAGGTGCTCCATCTGGGGAGAAACAGCCTACAACATGCTTACAGGCTTGGCAGTGCTACACTTATTAGCACCACAACTGAATGAGACCTGGGGGTCTTGGTAGGCCCCGGGTGAGGGAGATTCTTTACCCCCCATCAACGCTGACCTCGTGAAGGAAGACCTTGAGAGGCTGGACACTTTCAAGTCAGCCGGCCCTGACAGTTTATACTCCACGGTACTCAAGGAGCTGGGTAGCATCATAGCTCAGCCTCTGGCACAGATCTTCAAGAACTCCTGGCACTCTGGTGAAGTACCTGAAGATTGGAAGAAGGCCAATGTGGTGCCTATCTTCAAGAAAGGGAGGAAAGTGGATCTGGCAAACTATAGGCTCATCAGCTTGACCTCTTTCCCAGGCAAGGTCTTAGACAAGATCATCAAAGAAGCCATTCTTAACAGACTGGCTGATGGCAACATCCTGAGGGATACCCAGCATGGGTTTGTTGCAGGTGGGTCTTGCTTGACCATCTTATTTCCTTCTATGACCAGGTGATCTATCACCTGGACAAGGGAAAGGAGATTGATGTTGTATATTTTGACTTTAAAAAAGCCTTTGATCTGGTATCCCATGATCACCTCTTAGCAAAACTGGCTAACTGTGGCCTTAGCCTCACCACGATCTGCTGGCTGCGGAATTAGCTCCGTGGTAGAACCTAGAGGGTGGTGGTTGACAGAAGTCAGTCGTCGTAGTGCCCTGGACCAGTGGGGTCCCCCAAGGTTCTGTCCTCGGACCTATACTATTTAACATCTTCATTAATGATGTGGACATTGGTATCAGAAATGGACTGGCCAAGTTTGCCGACAACACCAAACTCTGGGATAAAGTATCCACATCTGAGGACAGGAGGGTGATTCAGGCAGACCTTGACAGGCTCAGGAAATGGGTGGATGAGAACCTGATGGTGTTTAACCCCCCAAAATGCAAGGTTCTCCACCTTGGGAAGAAAAACATGCAGCACACTTACAGGCTCGGCAGTGCTACCATGGCTAGCACTATGGACAAAAGGGACTTGGGGGACGTGGCTGACCACAAGATGAACGTGAGCCTTCAATGTGATATTGCTGCTAGTAAAGCAAGCAAAAAGCTGGCTTGCATCCGCAGATGCTTCTCAAACAAATCCTAGGTTGTCATTCTCCCATTGTACTTGGCCTTGGTGAGGCTGCAGCTGGAATACTGCATCTAGTTCTGGGCACCACACTTAAGGAAGGATGTGGGGAGGCTTGGGAGAGTCCAAAGGAGGGTTACGCCTATGGTTAGAAGTATGGAGAGCAGGCCGTATGTTGAGAGACTGATACACGTGGGTCTCTTCAGCCTGGAGAAGTGAAGACTCGGGACTTTGGCAGCCTATAAGGGGTGTATATCAGAGACTGGGAGAAGGTCTGTTCACCACAGCTCTCCAGGGGAAGACTAGGACTAACAGTCATAAATTGCTAGAAGATCACTTTAGATTGGAAAAACTTTGTTATAACTTGAGTGCCCAGGGTCTGCAGTAGACTCCCCCCAGAGGTGGTAAAATTACCTACTCTGGATATCTTCAGAAAACGTCTGAACACTCCCTTTGAGCTCCTAACATCTGTGAATCTATCTGTATTTACTAGCAAGAATTGCTTGCAGGCTAGGCATGAAATTGAGGTGAATAGTCATAGCAGATATTAAGGAAGTCCAGCCTCTGGGAAGGCTGTTGATGTAAAACAGGCTTAGGTGTTTTCATGCATGAAAAACCAGAGGTCAGCATACTGCTACATGGTACTTAAAGATGATATATTGACTGGTGATGAATCTACTGTTCTAGTTCCTTTTTTAACCTGGTTAGTTGGTTGGTTGGTTTGTTTGTTTACTATGACTTTGAGCCAAGTGTGTACTTGTTAGTTCTGTTAGGGCACATCCTTCTGTCCTCCTCACCCTTGCTTAACTGGCTACAGAGATTGAGTGGTTATGTAAGCAATTGTAAATCCAGTTATTTTGATTTGACACCTAAAGTCAATGTGAAGTTTTAATAACTTTTTGGTTTATAAAAGGTATGCTAGGTAGTCTCTATCTTGGTAAATAGTCTCGCATATGGCCCAGATTTGTATATGTTCTGTTTTCACAGTATACCTGGTCCAAAAATTTGGGGCTCTAATTTAAAAAGAATTTAGGCTCTGTGGATAACTGACTGAAGGGTTATAAGCCAGAGAGAAATGGATTAGGTCCCTTAACGCAGGCGTTGCCAACCTTTTTAGATCAAGGACTGGTAGCCAACCATTGGGTGCTGGTCTGCTGTATGCCAGTTACTTCCAGTCCACAATTTGCCGTTCCATGGTCACTTCTGGTGACACCCCATAGGGCCCCGTGGCTGGAACTTCCAGCTGGAACAATGGTAAAGACACTTTTTCACCCAGCAGGCGGGAGGGAGGGACCAAACCTCAACCGCAGCAGCCATTACCTCAGGATAGGACGGGCTGGCCTGCCTGTGGACCAGCAGCCAACCCTTTGTGGACCAGGGGTTGGGAACTTTACTGATCACGTATGGATCTTTGATATTTGTTTTTATAGAATTTCTAGTCTTTTATGAACTTTCAGAACATTCTCATATCTAAACTAATGGCTTGTTTCAATTGAAATAATCCTAAATACACCTCTCCCCCTCAAATAAAGAAGTTGGCATTTCCTTTCCTGTCGGAAGTGCTCCATATAAAGGTACTTGCATCTTAAACTGGTGGTCCACATTTTTATCTTATTTACCTAATTTTCCATGTTGTTGTACCCCCAAGACACTTCAGCATGCTGTAGAAAACTTACCTTTTATTTCTATTCCCCAGTGATCAGGCCTGAAGTTTCCTTCATTCATGCAGAATGACAAAAATGATGTGTCTGCTGCTAGTGGCACTAAGTGTGCACCAGGACTGAGCTTCTGAGCAGTGTGGGATGTGCCTTGGCTGTACTCTGTACATCAGCTCTGTTATGTTTTAGGGAGTCTACCTGGAGCAAGCATTTTGTGTTTCATGGTTGGCTTACAATATTTGGAAGCAGTGTAGACAAGCCCTTAATCTCTGCTGCAACACCTCTGTCTCCTGCAGTCTTTGAGTCTGGATGCTGAGGGAGAGGTTTCCAACTGCCTTTTCTCTTCCCTAGCTGCCTGCTTAGTATCCATGACATTGTGAATTTAGATAGTAGCCTTTCTGCCTGTGTTACAATGGAGGTAGTTAAAACACAAACCCTAAAACAAGGTTACAAATTCAAGTGGGTATACAACCCTAACTCAGTGCAGGAAGCTGCTGATTATAGGACCCCTTAGTCTTTGCCTGCAGAAGGGTGGGGGGTATTGAAAGGCAATTAGTTGCAGGACAATAAAGGACAGTTTCATAGCTAAAGCTGTTAAATGCTGCCCTGGGGAATCTGGATATTTTTCAGAGGTGGTCACTATCTGTGTACTGTACTTGAGGCTCCAGGGTTTTTTCTTCTTTTCTTTTATGTGTGTATACATAATTGTGTACACAAGTACATAGTACGTTGTACAGCTCTTGCTCTTCATGTCTTCAAAGAAGATCTCCATTCATCTTTGGCTGAAGATGCAAGTGTTTAGCATTTCTAACAAAAATATTATATATAAGTATATCATAATTTTGGTGGAAGTGCTGAGCACTTGCAGATTAATATTAATGTATATATTCATTCTAATATTGTATACAATTATAAAATATATACAACTATCCAATTATATATATTATACATTCATATTAATAAGCTGTTGAATGCCCAGCATTTCTACCAAAAATTATTATATTTTTTTAGTGCTGAGTACTTGTAGCTTTAGCTGAAGATGCTCAAAGAAGGATCTCTATTCATATGAAGTGCTGTACAGTGTACTTTGAAAAATCAAGTTCTTGTTGTCCCAGACCCCAAAGCATGACATGCCCCTTGACCTTTATTTCTCTTTAACTCCCCTTTGGTAAAATGGGATTAATACTTTGGCACTGAAAGGTGCTGTAAAATAAATTGCTTGGAGTATTTGTATGCTGTAGCACTGTAAGGAAGCCTATGGGGGGGAAGGGAAGGGGGAGAATTTTGATTATTCTATCTGCAAAGTAAGTTTAAGGAGCTGTGTGTGTGTGTGTGTGTGTGTGTGTTGAGTCTGGGGTTACACTGGACAGTGAGGAAAAGCTAAAATATTGAACCCATTCTGTGAGTGCCACCCAATCTGTGAACCAAATAAGGCAGTGTCCTGTGGGAGTCTAAGAATGTAATTAAATGTCATAATGCATATGCACAAAGGAGTTAAAATAAAGTTGAGCAAGGAACATTAATTCTAGAATTTCCTTAACTGCTGAATGACTAACTGTGTCTTCAGTGCTCTTTTAAAATGGCTTCTGTGTGCATGTGAAGGAAAGTAAAACTTCATTATCTTTAGAAAAGACCATGTAGACCATCACCTGACTTGGGACTATTTGAGCTACCATGCAGACATGAGCTAACATGGTAATAGCAGTTACAAGTTCTTATTTATGTCACCACTAAGGGTGAAAGGATTAGTCCTATGATTTAATAGTGAAATGTGCTTGTGAAGTTTGACTTGTGTAATGGCAAGATTTTGGATCTTGGACTGAATTCAGTGTTATGTTGGGCATAGGACTTTCTGACTGGTTTCATAGTTTCTAGGGTTGGAAGGGACCCGAGTAGATCATCTAGTCTGACCCCCTGCCATGGTCTTCTCAAGTCTGATCCTTCAAGCCCTGTCCATTTCAAACTGTCCTTCCTCTCATCTCCCCATTTAGCTCCTTGTTAAATCTCTCTTGTCCCCTGGCTCTAATCCTGGATGGGTGGAAAGACCATCTTCCACACTGGTTCTGCATCAGAAAAGGCTTCCCTCACCATCCTTGGTTCTAAAGTTGTTTTTGTTGTTGTTGTTCTTCTTGTTGTATTTTTTTTGTTTGCTTGTTCCCCTCCCCCATCACCCATCCTGATTACATCTCAGCCATGTCTGCCCTGTTTATTGCCCAAAGTCTCCTTATCCCACGCTTTTTCCCCTCATCCTTTCCATTAGTCTTAGCTCTTATCTTCAGCGATTTCAAACTGGGCAGTTTCTCCCATCATGTTAGTTTTGTGCCTTTAGGGGGTCCAGTAAGAGCACAAAAAAGGGTCTTCCTGCTCTGCTAAGAGTATGGACAGACATGCATTTTTAGCTTCCTTTAAAAGTGGAGGTGGAGTTGCTGCTCAGAAGCATGCTTTGGCTGTTACATCTGTATGATGTAGGGATGGAAGTGTGCTCTAAATGGTCCTAACTTTTAAGCCTGCAAAGTTGTAAAAGTTTAACAAAATTCCTACCTATGTACTAGCCTGTAGTGATAAAAAGTTGCATAACAATTTGTATCCGTACCCCTGGATACCATTGTAATCTGTCTGTGCTTTAAGTACAGAAGACAGCAGCTTCCACCTAAAAGGCCTATAATTGACCATGGATTTGTATGGGAGTTACAAAAGGCATATTCCTGAGACCAGTGGTTGATCATTTTGAAGCCTGTGCCTTGAAAACATGGGGGACAGATGGATGGACAAGTGTCTCAATGTTGTGTTTCTTTTGTTCTCAAGTCTGGGTCAGCCATGTTTCTCATCTCATTACTGGTCGTAGCTGTAGCTATGACTAAAAATTGGGAGAGAGATTCAAACGTAAAGCAGATATGGCAGGCAGATTTCAGGCCAAATGGCTAAATTTATAGGTGGCCAAAGAAAGGTTGAGAGACCTAGGTATGTTTTTAGTGTGTAGAAAAATCAAATCAAATGGGGAAGAGATGCATATAGCAGTCCCCTATGTTTTTTTTTCCCCTCTCTACCCCCCCCGCCCCCAACAAAACATTGAAAGGCTATCTTGAAGAGTGAACCACACTGTTCTCCCTTACCACGGGGGGGGCAAGACATGAGGCAGTGTTTTAAACTAAAGCAAACAGATTTAATCTATACCTTGGGAGAAAAATTCAGAAACATAAGAACGGTAGGATGGTGGAAAATTGTGAAATTGCCTGTCCAACCACTCCTCCGATGGAAGGACTCTTGATTGGGGTAACCTATCCTGAGTCCGTGCAGGTCATTGGACTAGATGATCTTTGAGGTTTCTTCTACATCTGATTCTGTGAATACAAGTTCTCAAATGGTAACTGTCAGGCAACCTTAATAGATGGTGCTGCAAGGCCTGCTTATATCTATACCCTTGTAATTCATCACAATCCCTCCACATCACCAAAACAAAATTGGGGAGGAAGCTGGAAAGGATTCTTATTTAGTTTACCTTGATGGTGAAAAATGCCTTTTAAACATGTTGAAGTAATAGACTACATAGTTTTGAGGAGCTCAAATAACTTTTTCCTGTCCTTTTTCTTCCCACTTTTCCTTGCACCTGTGCCATGACTAAACGTAAAAGTAGTAATCTGCATAAGATTGTCATTTATGGGCCCTGTGCTTCCCTAGTATACAGGAATTCTAAATATGGTGGGGGTGGGGAGGGAAGAGGGGTGTCTTTTGTGCGTTAATTCTTGATGGACTTAAATCATAACAGTGAAGTCTGTTTTATAAAATAAGTACCCACAAGCTTACCTATCAACTACCGGTCTTACTCAGGCTGTGTCACTGAGTCTTTTTTTCTTTTTTTTTCCTTTAAGTACATTTTAAATGAATAATATCTGAATGCCTGACCTATCTGGATACCTTTTACAAAGTACAGAATCTCAAAGCTGCTGTCTTTTGCAATGCAAATGATAAAACTTAACGTGTCTTCCCAATTTTAAATGTAAAGGTGGGGATACCTTGTTCTCAACCTTTTTAGATTCAGGGCATTTCTCCATAACGCCTCTGAATTTAGCAGCATCCCATTTTTTAAAAATGAATTATTACAGTGATCTACTTCCTTGCATCCTCAGAAGCATGGCACCCCAGGGTGCTGCAGCACTGCTATTGACTGCTGTCACTATTGTTTAGCAAGGCAGTAACTACTTAGAAGTGGAGATAAGTCATTCCCACAAGTACAGGCTCCCCATGTAAAACACTCGGAGGAACTGAGTTGGAGATTTTCCCCTCATAGCTACTCCTGTAGCTTGCATGCATGGTAGCACTGTTATCTTCTGCGTTGTCCACATGGCTGCCGGAGTTGATATTTAAAGTCAGGGTATAATTAAGTGTTCTGCTTTTCCTAAAGATTATTTGTTTAGTTGCTTATGGAGACTTTCACTGGCATTTGTTTAATGAAATTTTGCCCTGACTTTCTTACAAGTGATTTTCTTCACATGCCCTCTGAAGATCTTCACCAGAGTCTCAGTTGTGCTAGAGCTCAGGTCTGTACAGTTGAGGAATAACTGAAAGCCACTCTTGCCAACCTATTCCTTGTCTGCCAATGATTCCTGAGGGCTGCTTTCTCCCCTTAGGTATTTCTGGCACTTTATCTGTCTCCAAATGTAAAGTGTATGGTAGAAAGATGTATCCCGGTCTTCCAGGGGGATGAGTGCAGCTGTGGCAGCAGCTCCTACAGGGACTCCCATTCTGGAATCAGATACACTTTGGCCCTTCCCTCTGACCCCAGGAGAATGGGAGGAGAAAGGGGACCAGCTAGGCTGAAAAGCCTGACACCATATCCCCTGGCCCCCCACATCAGTGTGCTGTGCAGAGCTTGGGGCCTGCTGGTGATGGGTCTGCCTGGCAGGGATGAAGCAGCAGCTGGAGCCTGTTGGGGAGGTGACATGGGTGCTGTTTGTCTGTGGGCATGGGGAGGAGTGAGCACTTACCACCTCACACAAGGGCCAGATTCTGTGGCACTTAAAGCTCTTGCAGTGTTGACAATCACTGTTGTAAAGTCTTGAATAAGAATTTGACGGTGCTACTAGAGCAGAAAATTAGTTTTTTCAATTTTGTCTAGTGCATCATTTGAGCTAACTTGTTCACCAATTTCAGAATAAAGAAACCTAATATGAGCTGCTGTGTTTTTGAACTGTCTGTCAGTGTTTTATATCTATCCCTGCTTCTGATCAGCTAGGGATAACAGCCTCTGATCCCTCATTACATTCTTAAATGAGTGCCAACATGCTTTCTTCCATGGTACCCCTCATACTTGGTGGGAGCTATTTGTAAAGCCTGCAAAGCTACTTTATTGTCGTTTTTGATTTCCTTCTTGAAATTCTCCTAATTATGGTGCGCCTGCAAAGCTTAGCAGGCTGCTGCTATACTGAAAATACTGCCTGTAATGTTGACCACTATTCTCGTGTTCTGTATGCCCTCCTCCTCCCCAGGTACCTAGTCAATTTGTTCTCTTGTCTTATTCTTACATTGTAAGCTGTCTGCAGAAGGGACTTTTTTTGTTTGAATACTGTGACTAGTACAAGGACACCCTAGTCATCAACTAGGTTGTCACAAGTGGTATGCCACAAAGTTCTTGTTTTCTCTATGGATGGTTTGTCCCAGGGCTCCAAGTATGGTATTAACACAGAAAAATACAAGGTGTAAAATGCTTGCAAATCTTAATTTAAACAAGAGTCGGGACTCTATCGCAGACTGTAAGCATAGTACTAGCCTAGCTTTTAGTAGGCTTTTCAAGGGATAGCTTCAAACTTTGGGGTTGTCTATAGTCTGGCTTAACATTTTAAGGGTATTTTTGGCCTGCAAGTTGCAATATGTTTAAAAAATGGAAATCTTGTTTCGTGAAGGTGAGCAGTATGAATGAAGACTATTGGCCTGTACCCCTTATTACCATAAAAGGACAATAGGAGGAGGCCCGAAACATTTTAAAGACAATTTCCGCTTTCACATACTTTATATGAGGAGGAGAGGTCATGATTCTGAAGTTTAAACTCATTTACAAGAGGACTTATTCTCCTAAAGAATCCCCTCAACTTCTAGCAAACAACATTAACTTCTCATCTGTTGATATAACCACCTGATTTAGCTAGGCAGGACACCAGCATCAGCATCACTCACTTTCAGTGTGTGCTTCTTTATCATGTGCTTTCTGGTTAGCAAAAGTGCGTATTTTTGAGGCAAGAAAGTGGTTTGATATGTTTCAGGTGGGTTTAACACGTCTAAAGCAGGCTTTCTTGTACCAAAATGCATTTAATGTGTTTCTAAAATGACATGAACCAAGGATTGAATTGCAATTGTAAATGAATGTCTTCTGACAGTTTTAAGTGTTTATTGAGGCACCTAAATCTAGCTTGGTTTATGCTAGGTAATGTAGACTTAATAAAACACTTAGAGCTATTCTGTTACATTTGGCTCTTCAAGATGGTTGCTTGCCCTTCTGGGAAAGATAAGCTGTGAACCAGCTGACTAACAGAAAAGCTCAGACCGAATCTCTTCCCTCTAGTCACCACAAACATTTGAGCAGAGCACTAAGGGATGACTCATGTGAAACTACAATGCAACATCTACCAGGCCCAGCAGGGGACTTCTGTTTAGTCCAACCCGCTTCCAAAGATAGTACCTGTGGCTGATTATAAACTAGGTCTGTCTTGTTACATCTGGCAGTTCAGTTCTTTTGCTTTCTCTTAGCCTTTTTCCGTACTGGTTATTAGTCTCAGACAAGGCATAACTGGGTGGAATTTCATGGTGTAATTGCTTGTTGTGTCTTAATCTAGTAATCTACAAAAGTTCTGCTTTTTTTCCTTCCCCAACCCCTTTGACTCATCTGACTCTCCACTCAGCATTGCTTTGCCTGTTGTCATTTTAAACATGCCCTCAGCCTCCCCTGTTCTTGCACAACAGACAGGAAACCAAAGACTTCACAGAGAACAAGTGGTGGTATATTTGAGAAACTGTGAGTCACCCCAAGTCTTGTGGGACATAAGTTCTTTTCACATACTAATGCATATATGCATGCTTATTTGTATGCCACAAAAGACTCATAACTATATTGAATCTTCTCCCTACTGTACCATGACTTGCGGCCAGCAAGTAGCTTCCAGTGAGCTGGTGTTGCTCTGGTTCATGCATCTCATTAGTAATGACTCTTTCATTATGCACCTCTGGCCCCACTAGCTTATGAATGCCAGTAGGCCTCAAGGTATCTCTTGAAAATGTTGTTCTGTTGTATCCTTTGTATTCCTTCAGAGTATTTCTTCTGCATATTTTGGGGTTGGAGTCGATCTTTCTGAAGCATTAAAATTTTTCTAGAGGATCCTACAGATTAAACCCAACTAATTTTATAGTAATTTTTATTCCTATTTGGGGGGAGTTGATGGCATTTTCCTCCTCCTCCCCACATACTGTAATTTTATGCTGTATAAAAGGTTTAAGCATCCTCTTAAGCTATTTGTTTCCTAAGAATGAGACTTCTGCACCTGTGGAATCCTATAGTGGGAGAGGCATCCAAATTCTGTAGCATGACACTTCCGGAGATGAAGGATTCTCATTTGAACACTTTTTTAAACTTAGCTGTGAAATTAGTATCTTCTGAAGCTTTCATATTTTGCTAAATTTTCACTCCCACTTCCATTTCACTCTTGTTTAAGGCATTAACTTTTCAGTCTCCAGAAGGAGTAGGATTCAGTCTAGTTAGCCTCTCCATTCTTCCTTGCCAAACCATTAGGTCTCTCTTGTGGGAAGTGACTGGAAGACTGTAATGGCAGCCACTACTCCACAGTGGTCTGTGATCACCTGAGGGAGGGGTGAAGACTGAAGCTTCCATTTCAACCCATTCCTGGGATCTGTAGTGTCCACGGCTCTGAAGGTGGAATGTTGTTTGTACAGCATGCAGTAGAAACGTGAAAATATATTACTTCAAATTTTAATTCTGTGAATAATCTTGAAATAGTTCCTCTAGATGAACATGGTTGCTGTAGCTGTGTGGTGTATTTTTTGATAAGATAACCCTACAGCAAGTGACAGCATTGGCTGCAAAAGAAAACTTTGTATACAAAGCTAAATGCAAAACCAAACCCTGTCTAAATTTTATACAGTTGTTTTCTATTTGTTGTTACTAATACCTTTTATGTCTAACTTACTGGAACCATAGTTTCATAGTAGCTAGGGTCAGGAGGGACCTGAACAGATCGTCTAGCCTGACCCCCTGCCACAGGCAGGAATGAATGCTGGGTTCACAAGACCCCCAGACAGGTGATCGTCTAACCTCTTTTTGAATTTACCCAAGGTAAGGGCGAGGACCACTTCCCTGGGAAGTTGGTTCCAGATTCTGGCCACCCTAACTAAAATATTGCCTCCTGATTTCTAACCTAAACCCTATTCTCTGTTAGCTTATTACCATTGTTCCTTGTCACCGCAGGTGGTGCTGGGGAGAATAGGGCTCTTTGCTGTTGATCTCCCCTGATGAGTTTGTAGGCAGCCACCAGGTCCCCCCTCAGCATCCTCTTGCTGAGGCTAAACAGGTTCAGGTCCCTCAGTCTCGCTTCATAGTGTCTATCTTGCTGCCCTCCTCTGAACTCTCTCCAGGCTGGCCACATCCCTTTTAAAGTGTGGCACCCAGCGCTGGATGCAGTACTCTACTTGCGGCCTGACCAGTGTCGCATAGAGGGGGAGTATCACCTCTCTGGACCGGCTTGAGATGCATCTTTGGATGCATGACAAGGTATGGCTGGTCTTGCTGGCTGTGGTCTGGCATTGGCGGCTTATGTTCATCTTGGAGTCAATAATGACTCCAAAATCCCTTTTTATCTCTGTGCTTTCAAGAGGGGAACTCCCCAGCCTGTATGTATGCTGTGGATTCAGTTTCCCAAGGTGCAGCACCCTGAATTTGTCTATGTTGAACCCCATCCTGTTCTCATCTGCCTACTTTTGTAGTCTGTCTAAATCTAGTTGTAGCCTATCTCTCCTTTCAAGTGTGCCCACGTTGCCCCACATCTTAGTGTCATCAGCAGACTTGGACAATGTGCTTCAACCCCCTCGTGCAAGTCACTGATGAAGATGTTAAACAGTGTGGTCCTGAGGACTGAACCCTGCTCACATCTTGCCAGGTTGAGTACGACCCTTTCACCACTACTCTCTGGGTGCACCCCATCAGCCAATTTTTTACCCATCCAACTGTGTAGGCATCAATGCCACAGTCACTTAATTTATTAATGAGAATGGGGTGAGAGACAGAGTCAAAGGCCTTCTTAAAGTCTAGAAAGACTACATCCACAGTGACACCATCATCCAAGGATTTAGTAACCTGGTCATAAAAGGCAATCGGGTTGGTCAGGCAGGAGCTGCCTTTGATGAACACATGCTGGTTGCCCCTGAGCATGATCTCCCCTGCTGGCCCCCCACAGATGTGCTCCTTGATGATTCTCTCCAAGATCTTCCTGAGGACCAAAGTGAGGCTTATGGGCCTATAGTTACTTGGGTCCTCCTTCCCCCCGTTCTTAAAAATGGGGACCACATTAGCTAGTTTCCAATCCCCCGGCACCTGGCCAGATGACCACAAATGCTCATACAGCTGGGCCAAGGGCTCCGTGATAACCCCTGCCAGCTCCCTCAACACTAGTGGGTGAAGGACATCTGGACCTGCATGATAACCAGTTATCAGCATGCCAAAAAAAAAGAAAAATAAATCCTGATCAGTTCTTAGTCTCTTCCATTTTAGTTTTTTTTGTAACACAGGCTAAAAAAGTTACCACACTACTGCTGCTTATGTGGTTACTCACAAAAATTCTTCCCTTCCCCCTTCCTCTTTTTTCTTTTTTTCCCAAAAAACCCAATTGTGGGATTAGAATAACGATTAGTTGTTCTTCATATTACATTAGCAAGATGGTTTTAAAAATATATATCATGCTTTAAGAGGTTTTTAGTTTTCTATGAATTGTGTGGGTGTGTGTCTGTTAGTTTGCATGAAGATATCATTGTGATGTTGTTTTTCTCGTATTTGCTTTAATCAGTCCTTACTTCTCTGAGATTGTGACAACTTGTAGTTCCCTAAAAGACAGGTAATGAGTGTGAGTAGTGGCTCTACAGTGGTCTGTGATCACCTGACCTATTTTTGGGTAAGTAGGGGTGGCCCCCACAACTTCTGGGCATGCAACAGGGACTGCACAGCACAAGGTTGGCCATTCTGTAGTCTCCCCTGCTGCACACTCCTTTTCCCTTCTCCCTCTCATTCTTCCTATACCATATGTTCAGCTGGCTTCCCTCCTCTTGTCTGCATGTGTAGCCTGGGCAGCACGGATCCATGGGCTCCCTCCCATCCCTTCTCAATGCCTTTTCAGGAGTAGGGGAAGGAAGCAGAAACCAGGAGAGAGAAGGGGAATTTGGAGATCGTGACTGCAGGAGCAATGGAAAGGGAGTGGCTGGGCAGGAGGCCACATGTTAGATCATCTTAGGCCACCAGTTGTACAGCACTGTTCTACAAAACAAGGATAAGTGCAAAATGCTACATCTAGGAAGAAAGAATCACCAACACACCTACAGCCTGGGAGGTGACTTTCTAAGCAGCACAGCAGCAGAAAGGGATCTTGGAATCATAGTTGACTCCAAAATTAACATGAGTCATCAATGTGATGAAATGATAAGTAAAGCCAACTGCACTCTTTCATGCATTAGAACGTGCATCATGAGCACGTCTAAGGAGGTGCTACTTCCCCTCTATGCAGCATTGGTAAGATCACAGCTGGAGTACTGCAACCAGTTCTGGGCACCTCACTTCAAGAGGGATGTGGATAACCTTGAGAGGGTACAGAGGAGGGTTACAGCAAGAAATAGGGAATACTCTGTTTACCACAGCGCCCCTTGGGATTACTAGGAACAACAGCCATAAACTGACAGAGTACATTTAAGATTAGACATTAGGAAAAATTTCTTTACGGTGTGGGTTGCCAAAATCTGGAATGGTCTTCCAAGGGAGATGGGTGTTCTCCCCTACCTTGGAGATCTTTAAGAGGAGACTAGACAAGCACCTAGCTTGTGTCATCTGACCCCAACGCTCTTTTCTGCCCAGGGCAGGGGGTTGGACTTCAGTGATCTACTGAGGTCCCTTCTGACCCTAAAAAATATATGAAATCTATGAAAATAATACCCTATAACAGTGTGGGCAGTGTGTGCATTTCTGTGCTTGCCTTCTTTTCACTTTGTCTTCCATGAGGTACTTAGTAAATTGTGCCACTGCATCCTAGGACACCAGGCAATATTTTGCATGCTGGTTGACTTTTGACACATCAGTATACTTTCTTCATTGAACAATGATGCCCAAGTATTCAGAGCTTCCATTTTCCATACTTGTGTAATACAAATGAGAGATCTAATCTTGTTGAATCAGGACCCAGAACTAAAGCAAGAGACTAACAAAAATATTCATGTCATTCTATCTATATTATTTATTGTTTTAATTTTATTTTTGTCAAGTGGTGGTGGTGTTCAGCTGGGTTCCTTGTCTTTGTGAGATGTTGTTTAATTTCATCACTACTCTGTCTTGACTGAATCATCTGTTGACCTCATTTTTACTTAGCTTAGTTCAAAAACCCTTTTTAATTCTTTTTGTTTTTTGACCTTTAAAAACAAACTTCTGCAGAAAATTAAGACTAAACTGAAATTTCACATTCAGAATTTAATTTTGATCCATAATTCCTGGAAATAAGAGCTTGCTTGAACCAAAAACCTTAACTTGAAACTTGTACAAACACTAAGGCTAAGGACAGAAATTACACATGAAGTGTTTGGAGACCAGTTCAAATTGGTAATACAGCAGAAATTCAGTGCACATAGAAACTGCTTTCAAAATGGTGGAAATAGGTTTAAGATAAACCTGGATGGATGTAGTATCAGACTTAACTGATTTGGGTTAAATCAGTTTATTGAACTTCTGTCCTAAATCCCTTCCAGATTCAAGCTAACTCACAGCGCCTCAACATCTCAGGATGCTTTGCACCTCCCCAGTAAACTCCTCCTCACAGGGTGGGTGGGCTAGCCTTGGCCAAAGTTGTCTGTTCAAACCAAGCAGGGAGGCATGCTCCAGTGCCATCCAGCTTCTGGCTTGGGCCACTGCAGGCATGTGGCCGCGTTTCCAGAATCAGAAGTGAATGTCTGTTTACCTTGCTTATCTGTTCAGTCTATGCAGCTTAGACTAATCTGTGAAAATTGAATTGATTTAGTCTCAGGATTTTTGATCGTGTGTACTTAGCCTAAGTTTCCTAAGAACATTTTTCTCCCCAGATGGCTGCAGCAAGAGCTGAAATAACTTGGTTTGGTTAATTTGATTTAATCAGTATTTCACTAAGGTTTTTAATTTTATAGTATAAAGTACAGCAAGGCATAATACTTGCTCTATTTGTATTAGCATGCTTTCTTCCCTACTTGACATGCTAATCTGAAGAGTAAATCACAGTAATCTGTCTCTGTCCATTACATAGAGTTAATATGGTTACAAGTTTGGTCTGACTGAGTCAGCCTTCACAGAAGGCCTATTGCCTTTTGAAAGTTATCATTTAAGAAGCATTTGAAACATGACTTGTTTCTAAAACTCCACAGCTCAAATATTCTTGAAATTCAGAGGAATTAAGTCTCTAGAACTGTTTTGCATGCTCTGAAGTAAAGGTTCACTTAACGTGCAACAAAAGTAATGTCTGTCAGGGACTACAGGTGGAATTTGACTTGGGGAAAGCACATCAACTTTTTCTTGGAAAGGAAATGGAGGGAGGAATAAAATGAGGGAAGAGAAATCCTTTAGGTCTACCTGGACAGATTTCATTTGTATTACTTCAGCTCAGTTTTACTTAATACTGTGGGTAGTATTTCAAGACTAGACACACTTTAAAAAAAAAAACCCCAAACAGCTTGGCAAGTGGTATAGGAATCCTCTTGAAAACGTAACAACTAGAGTAAGCTTTTAGTTTGGGCTTTAAAACAGTTTGTGTCTAAATATAGTGGAAAGGAGAGAAATTGAAAGTGACACAGGTGAAAGCATATGTTTCTCTGTCTTGTTGCTCATAGGGGGAAAATATTGGTGCCTGCTTTTATTAAGGTCTTGCGTATAACTTCCTTCTGTTTAGCTGTCTTTATCATTATTCTGCATTATTTTCCCTGTAAGTCAGGTGTGCTTGTGCATTGTTCTGTTAACTGGCCAGAGCAATTAGGTCTGCATAAATTCTCTACTATAAACTACAATTTAGTAGAATTAATTTTTTCTGTTTTTTCTCTGTGATTGTGCTGCTTTACTCAACAAAATGCCTGTAGCTTGGATCAAATAAGTATGTCTGAGACCAAAAACTAATTACAGTTATCTAATTGTATAGTATCATCTGAAAAATCTAGAACTTTAGCATTTTATGGAGCTTAAATTAGTGATGTCAAATCCAAATACAAACTTTAAGGTGGGTGGCTCTTAGGAAGGCTTATGTCAATATCTGCTAAATTCCATATAAATAGGGGAAATGTAGACCTTTGTGGAATGAGACATAAGGATTTGTGATACTTACGAGGGCTTGAGGTCCAACAACCTAATAGTGGCTTCCATAAATCTCAAGTGAAAGTGCTTCTTTTTTAATACAGATGTTTCAGATTTTTTATGACTAGAAATTGTTCAAACTGGATTTTTGATGAGGAGCATAGCATGTAACCCATGCTGCATGGCAATTGGTGTATGACTTACTAAAGTAAAGTAGGGTAGGCTGAATATAGAGTGGCCGTTGGTCCTGTTTTATATTGGACTGTTCTGTTTTTAAACCCTTTGTCCC
Source organism: Crocodylus porosus (assembly GCF_001723895.1). Lineage (NCBI taxonomy): Eukaryota > Metazoa > Chordata > Crocodylia > Crocodylidae > Crocodylus > Crocodylus porosus. The sequence goes on from NW_017728886.1 coordinate 31,728,422, forward strand.
CTGTCTATTTCTGAATGAAGAATGGACTGCAAGAAGTTCTCTTTTTCAGTTAATTGGTGGAAATATGTGTTGATCATTTGTCCTTGCAATTCTGTGGGCTGTGCCTAGAGGTAGGGTGGTGCACAGCCAGGAGAAGCAGAGTTCTGAGCAAACCAGGGAGGGAGGGAGGTGGCCCCACCCCTCACTGCTGATTGGCTGAGAGGGCCAGTGGTCCTGTCTCTCACCAAAGGGATGTCTAGTATTCTGGAGAGGCATCAGTGGCCACCTGAGATTCAGATGCACAGATTGCAGAGCAGAATTTTAAAATACGTAGTTCATGTAGATCTACAAAACCTTTTTTCATGTAAGTAGATTACTGAAGTTGTCTTGAAGACTTTTGTTCCTCATATACTCAAATCTTCAGCTGCTAGCCATATAGAATATTTAATATTTGAAGACATTCAACATATTTGTGTAGTATTCCATTGTTACAGGACAAAGCTGTATGCATGGCATTACCTATATATTACTTAACGTTTATTTTTTTCCTGGAGGCTAGGTTCCAAGGCTGGAAGCTAACTTTCAGGTTTGTCTCTGTATCTGAGACTAAGGTAAAAGGTATGGTAGGCAGTGCCTTTGGTTTGCATTGTGATTCTCCATATGTAACTTAATGTTCTCATTTTAAATAATAAATCTTAATTTTGTCAGCGTGAAGGAAAAATTGAGAAGGGTGCAGATTCTTGGCTTGTGGAGGCCTAAAGGCCAAATGATTCCAGAGACATTACTACCACTACATAATTGAAGGTAGCCCATCGGTATCTTTTAGAAAAACCATGAAAGGACAAGTACTATTGAATTCCACTGTACTTTGCAGTCCTTTCATTGTTGACAACATTTATTAAGCTAATACGCTGTCTAACTGGAAAAACAGGCCGTTAATTTGATTAAAACCTCAAGTCACTGGGACCACTGTGTGGTTCCATTCAAATAATTCAGGCTATAAGTAAAGGAGAGTTGGCTAGCTTCTGGATAATGGGAGCTCCTGGGTAATGGAGGTCCTGGGAGCTCATTGCAGAGAACCACTTGAATGCCTCAAAACCTTCCTCAAGGGTAGGGATCTACGCAGATCAAGGAAGCAGGCAACTTATCCCTCGAGCAGATTGTGAAGCCTGCCGCTGTTTTTGCGGGCTTATCACAGCACTTCCCCTCCCCCCCCCCCAACCGCTGAGTGGCTCTGCTGACTGCATCCCTCGCTGCTGATTGGTTGAGGGGGCTGCATGACAGGCAGCTCTCTTAGCCAATCAGTGGAGAGGGGCAGGGGTGGCTGCCATCTTGGCTGCTTCCCTTTGAGCTAAGCCGTAAGTACCACTGACTCCTACTAGGGAGCCCACATTTTATTTTTAGTAAGTTTTTTCCCATGATTTTCTTGGACGTTACCCGATTTCTGTGAAATTGCAAATTGAGTAAATCCCTACTCATGGGCAAGTTGGGGCGGCAGTTGTCATTTTGCATAACTTGCAGCTTGGTTGCAAAAAAAGAAAATGGCAAATAACTTGGTTTTTATTGGGGTTCTTGAGCAGTGGGCAAACAAAATTGTTGATATGGTTCCTTCTATTTAATCACGTAGGCTTTAGTTGGAACCATTACATTATTGGTTAGGAGATATTTCAGAATCATGTATAAATACAGCTAATTGAGATGAGTATAAATAGCTTTTTCTCATCAGTCAATATGAACTTCACTTTTGATTGTTGGAGAATGAGTTGGCTTTAATCATTCTGTGTGAAATGAACATTATAATACTTCTGTAGTAACTGGACAAGGCTTTAGTACTAGTTTCATAATTGGCTTTTCTCACAAAATGAAGTTGCTTGCCTCATGCCCAATCTGGAGAACCAAGGTATTCGTCTTAGTCTGTTCTTTACCCTTCAACCTGTTCAGTAGGGGATTACTCTGGTGTTGGCTATACCACATGGCTGCCAATTTGTCTCTTGTGGTTACAGAGACATGTGAGTTAGGGTGGGAATACCTTTTGGAGTCATTTGGAATTACCAAAAAAACTAATATGCCTTACTAAGATGTGCATTGAAGGTTCAAGAAGTTGTGTGAGATTTGAGGAAATACTATCAGACTCATTGGAAATCAATAGTGGGAGCTAGCAAAGGGATGCAGTTCAACTTGATGCTTGAGAAGGCTGAGAGCTGTTGAAGGAGGAAAATGTCTGCAGCTGAACAGACTGCATCAGGTATTAGTATCTGCGGATCATATTATCCTATAGGAAGAGAAATGGAAATGGTACAAAACAGTATAGAGATCATAGAATCAAATGCCAAAGAAGTTGGGCTTGCTATCAGTGTCAGAAAGACCAAATACATGATCATCCAAAACAATATCAAGATCACAGGAAGATAAGGATAGGGAATGACAATGTGGAAGAGGTTCCTTTTTAAATATTTTGGAACAATAATAATGGACAATCAAATGACTAAACAAATTAAGGTAATAATTTACAATGCTAATATGTCTGGTGAGCCTGGATAAAATAATGGTATCAATGGAGAATCTCCTTGATGCTGTAAAAATCCAACTTTACAGTAAAATTGTTCAAGCTGTACTTTTTATATGGATGTGAATCCTGGACACTGATGAAGGCAAATGGATAAAAAGGATGCAAGGAAAATTTGGTGCAGTATAAGAAAATGGAGTATGGACGAAAAGACTCAAAAGCTTGTGGACCTTTAGAAGAGACCTGAGGGCTCAGGACAAGTCTCCTGTCATGGCTGGAAAAACACAGATGCAGAAATCTCCTCTAATGCCAATAAGACTGTCTATGCTGATCAATTAGTATGGCTTTTCAGCAACTAAACTGCTAGAACCAGAAGTTTTCCTGTTGTCTTTCCTTCATTTTGAGCAGGCAGGATTGGATGGTGACACCAACTTCTTAAGTTCATGTTCTGAAGCAGTATTTTTACCAAAAAGAAAACAAAACAGTCTCTTCCTCTCCACCCCCCACACCCACCAGTCTCCTACCCACAAACCTGAAAATGGTGTTTTCCTTGAAACTGCCTAAATAGAGGAGGGGAGGAAGAACTAAAGACTGGAATAGAAATGTTCAAGAGTTCAAATACTTTTTAACAGGCTCTACTAAATGTAAAATATTTGGGCTCTTTGTCTGCATTTTTATTACATAGTTTTTGGGTTTTTTTGTGGTAATGGGTGAAAAGCCTACTTGCAACAGGAAGCTACATCAAACCTATTCTTACATAGGGTACCAGTGTACCTAAATTAACTCTGAAAATAAAATATGTACTGTAACTACAACTCCAAATAACAAAGCACACCTTATGTTTTTGCAATAAACACTTGAACAAAAAGCCTTAAAGGCCTGAATAAGTTTCATTTTCCACCTCTGACTGAAAAGGAACAGCTGGGAAGTTCTCTTCTCTTTAGGATTATGGAGCTTTCTTTCAGTGGGAAACTTTCTTTTTTTTCATTTCATCTTTACTGTGTCCTACTCCTTGCTTCAAAAACTCCTTACCTCTGTTCTTGAGTGCACGTCATTGCTATGCCTGTCTTCCATTCCTCTTTTGGGATTTTTCTGTCACAACTGAGAAATTAACTATGAATTTGGAGTTGGTCAGAATTGTTGAAAAAAGTCAAACTGTCTTCAGTTAAATTTTTAGTTGTACATATTCAACATGTGGCCAGCTCAGGGTGTATTTGCTTCTGCACACATCAAATAAATGGTAGTGTACATCAGGTATGGACCAAAAACTTCTTGCTTATGTATGGTTGATCTTTCTTTAAATAAAACAAACCCAAATCTAGGGGGAAGTCAGAGTCCAAAAATAGACTAACTCTAATTTTTATTTTTTTTCAATTCCAAGTACTAACTTTTTTAAGTGAATGTTACACTTTTTTAAACTTGTCCTTTTGATGCACGATAACTGCAACTTCTGTAACTGTTCCCTTTCAGATGTGCTTGCAACATTTAGATGGCTTTTGCTTAAACCTACCCAAAACTGACCACACTTCCCCCACACCCTCTCTGGGAAATGGTTTCCATTTTGCACTAGTAAGTTTCAGTACATCTGCAAAAATGTCAATTGCTGGCTGCTTGAGCCTAGCATATTGCTGCTAAGTAACTTGCTTAATTCTAAAGTTGAAATGTAGGGTGCTTTTCCACAGTAAGTTGTGCCTTGAATTTGAGTAGTAAAAAATATCTCCTGTGTTGCTTGTTTCCCAGCTTTTTTTTTTTTTCCATACAAACTATTTTTACTAGAGTACTGTACTCTTCCCAAGACAACAAATATGTGCAACTAATGGCATACCAATGAGTGAATAACTTTGGTAAAATGTTGCATGTGGAAGAAAGAATGAGGGAAGAAGCTGACATTGCAGTGCATGGTCATGGTGTATAAAGTACTCAAATCTTTTACTTGTTAGGTTTTTAAAAAAAGAAAAAGAAATGACAGGGAGGGAATATGCTTGAAAGGTTAACATGCTTCATATGAATTCATCATATATACTATGTATGGCATCTATCTTAATACTGAACCACCGAGTAGGAGTTATTAGAAAATCTAAGCTAGCTTGCCTTTTGCTTAATACTTAATATTTGCTTAATAAATTTTGCAAATTTATATAGCAGAGAACATTCTGTTCTATATTAAGGACCTTTTCTGCCTTCTTCTCCCCCTCCCCCCACCTCCCATCCTAAAAGTTCAGTTGAGTCTAATGACCACATCCAGCATTTCCTGTGTTTACCCTGAAGCCTGTTTCAAGTGTCACTGCGTATGAGAAGGCTAAAATGCTTATAGTAAACTTTATTTTGAGTTTTCTTCTTCTGCTTCAGAGAGAGAAATATTGCCTCACAAAAATATTTTCTGTGCAATTTACTGGCTGCCTAAGAAAAAATGGGCCCTTTTTGGAGGCCCACAAGGGAAACTTCTCTGCGTTCTTGATGCTTCTGTACCTTGACTGCTGCTTAACTGCCACAGGGTTTCTTTTCCATCTGGTTTTGGCCTTGGCCAAGACAATTAGTTTATTAATGATTTCCATGCTTGAGTGTGCTTTCATTCTTAAGCAGAGAGTTACTTTTAAGTGTCAAATGCTACACTGTGTAGTAGTAGCACTTATTGCTGACTAGCCAATTGCCCATCAGGAATGCCGGGGGTGGAGGTGGGGACAGAGCACCATCACTCACAACCCCAAGCTGCTGCTGCTTCCCAGGAGCAGGGGGAGGGAGCTTGCCCTGCCATCCCTTCCCTCCCCTTTTGGCCAGCACCCTGTGCTGTTCCTGCCCCCGGCCTCAGCCAGCACCCTGGCTTTGGCCCCCTGGCTCCATCCACTCTGTTGCTGCCACTTCCAGGGAGCAGGGCTGCGGGGGGAGATGGAAGGGGGGAGGGCACGAGGCCAGCAGTGCTGGCCTCACCCCCTGCTTCATCCCCTCCGTTCCATGCTGTCATGGTGGTGCGCTGCCGCCATCTCCTGTCTGTAACACTCTTGGAGCACTCTGGTTGTTTCATTCAGCATTGTGATTGGCTGCTGAGACAACCAATGCGAGTGCAAATAAAGCATGACGGACAGACGGAGACAGAGGCTTGTATTATATAAAGTGAAGGTAGTGTCAAGCTGCCTTAATAGTGATTCACCCTTCAGACCACTAAAGCCCTTCATGAATGAGGCCCTTAATTAATGGAGGGAGGATAAAGTGGCCTAAAATTATCATGACCTACCACAAATACATTTCCTAGAACAGACATTGGCAATCTGTACCCTAAGGAGCCACTTTCTGGCATGCAGGTGGGGAGGGGGGCAGAGGAGCATATTTGGGGGGGGCGGGATATGGCTTTGCCCAGGTGGCCAGGAGAAGTAGCAGCCCTGCAAAGGGGAGCTGTGACTCCAGCTCTGTCATGAGCTGGGTCAGAAGTGTCCTGTGCTCGGAGCTAAGCGCTGGTTAAAACAGCACCCCGCTACAAAATGCTTCTGGCTCCTGTTGTAGAACCGTTACTACTAAGAGAAACTGTTATTCCAGATTGACCCACAAATCTGGAATTTACTCAAATATAGCAGGGTGCCCATGAACATCTGCTTTCTCATTTGTAGCAAAACACATGATTTCGCTTTAACCTTGTGTCCCAGAAAGAGGTCAAAGATGCTAGAATACCACAGCAGTGTCTTTTTTAATGAGTGCAATCCAGTAAATCTCAAGCAAGATGCCACAGCACACTGGGATGACTTGAGATCCTTTCAAGCATGTCATGTGATGCCATGTACTGTTAGCACTGCTAGGTGTGCAAACATGATTCACAAGATAAGCCCAGACACTTCAAATAGGAATCCATGGTTTTTAAAAGCATTCTGACCTGTTGTGGTCTTTTTGAGCTCTTAGCAAGCAGAAGAATCATTCTATTTGTGGGGTGGGCAGGGGGGATATCCTCAACTGACTATAGAAAAATACATCCTGGTACTTTCTGAGAGATGCATTCAGTCTGAAAAGGTTGACGACTGATGACATGATTTCTTAGAAATTTAGACCATGGAATATAATACTCAAAAAGTGGGAAATAATAGCATCAACTTTGTACATGAAGCTCAGTTTGTACAACTGTTATTCCAAGAATGGATTGTCACGATAAAATTCTCCTTAAGTTGCTCATGTCTTAGATGTTGCTGCAGTGTAATGCATCAACAAGAACATTGTCATACTGTATCCAGAGAGTTGTTAATGCATGTGAATGTTCTTGTTGGAGAAATATGGTCCTTTTCACAACTGTATATCTTGCTTTTGTTATGTTCTGTCTGATTCATTCCGTTATCACTTAATTATATCATGAAGGCACATTCCCTGGAGCTGGTTTCAACATATTTTTTTCCTATTTTAATAGTCTAGCGCTGCTGTAGCAACCAAATGACTTAAATGAATCCATTACACTGCTTATTTCCAAGCCAACACACATTAATTTTGTGGAAAATATTTTCTTATACTTTGCTGTCTTTTTTTTTTTTTTTTTTCAATTTATACTTGTAAAAAAGGGATTGGCTAATTAAAGCAGTATTGTTTTACCAAGCTTTCACTCATCTCATAGGTTGTGCATAGCTCTTGACTTGCAAGAACTTGGATGTCATCTTCATTTCAGTTATACCATACTTTCTCAAATATAAGACTACCCCAAGAGGTCAAAATGTATTAAATGCAATGGCTTTATCTCTTTGAAAAGAGTCCACACTGAGAGGGACTGCATGACACGGGCACTATCATATATCCTATTCAGATGCACTAACCTATCCTTGTGGAAGGTTCCCATCAGCATATTTGTCCAATATGAGCCATGTGATTTATAGTCAATCTCAGTGTTGGCTGTATTTAATCAACTTTATAATTGGCTTCCATTACTGAGCACATGCTGCTTTTGGCAGCAGTTTAATGATAGACAATGCAGTTAATGAGTTTTTTTGTATGTGAATGTAAGATAAGGAACTCTTTTTCCCCATGCTGACTGGTGTGGGGGGGGTGGGGGTGGAGGAACAGGCATTGTCGTATGTGACCGCCGGGCTGGAGGAAGAGGGGGGGGTCCTCCCTGTGGGTAGACGCCTGTGGAAGAAGGACTGTCGCTGGTCACCCCGGAATGCTACTGGTTTGGAGTAGGTGTTATGATGTCCATTCCCCGCCCTAGATCTCGCCCGCCACGACTTGTTGTTTATGTTCAGTTGGGATGGTTCCTGGTCTCTCTGTCACCCAGGGTCCTCTCGGCAGTCACGTTGCGGGGCTCCGCCACCCCTTGCATCCCGGCCTTACGCCTCCTCTGGTGCTCCCTCCTGAGGTGTGACCCGGCTTCCTACGGACGGGCTGACTGCCTCACTGGTCTGACTGACCCTACTCCTAGAGTTCGTTTTATCCTGGGTGACCTGGGACTGGGTCATGGCCAAGGTGGGGTTTCACTGCGGGATCCTTAGCCCGAGCTACCCGGCTATACCCCTCTGCTGGGGTATCCCTTTTAACAGAAAAGAACAAACCTGAAAAACTGAAAACTAGGCCCTCACAGCCCTACCGGCTGGGCCTCTAACCCGGACCTTCCTGGGCCCCTTTGGGCAATCCCTATCCTAGTCTGTGGCCGGAGCCAGCTGGCGTCAACCTCCGCCCGACAGCACCGCCTCAGCGCTCTTCCGGGTCCGGGCCCTCCCTGGAGACGTCGCGTTCCTGCACCGGCGCCCCAACCCAGGACCTGCAAGTCCTGCTTGTCTCAGTTTCGCAGTCCCAAAATTCCCCGCCACATGATTCCTTGTCCTCGATGCTCGTCTGCCTCTTCTTGCTCGTCGTCCTGCGGCTGGCCATGGCTGGTATCCTCCCCTCCGCCTGGGTATGCTGCGGCTCCCTGGTAGGGCTCCCGGTCCTTCTCTCTGGGGGCTTCGCCATTTGCTCCTCCCTGGAGTTCTCGGCTCCTTGAGCTGGGGGGTTGGCAGCTTGTCCTGCCCGGGAGCTTCCTCTGCCCCTTACTGGGGGGTCTGTGGCCCGTTCCCCTCTAGGGTCTTCTGCCCCGGCTAATGCGAAGCTCCCAGCTTGTTCTTTTTTCCATCCTGTCTCCATGGCTGCTTTTATCGCTGGCATCCGTTTGCCGGCACCAGCGCTGACTTCTGGTTGCGTTGGTGTAAACAAGCGGCGGATGTCCCGCTTGGGCTCCGCTGCTGCCGTGGGTAAGTCCCGTCCTGGTTCCCCGGGACATAGTATAAACAAGTAAATATGGTAACTACTATCTTGCTCTCTCAGAGGTCAGGAAAATGTTACCTAGTAGCACTCCTTGTTCTCTTTTTGAAAGGGCATTATGAGGCAAATTCACCCATTTCAGGTATTAATATCTCCTGTCACTGAAGAAGATAGCCACCAGAGGAGCACAAGAAACACTTTGAAGTGGTGGGGAGCGGAAGTGAGACAATAAAGTACCACTATAAATGCATGAAGTGGAATACTGTATCCAAACACAGAACAGTGTGACTGGGCCTAAATAGACTTAGTTAAATTGGGATGTTGCCAAGACAGACAAAGCTTTTGGAAAAATTTCAAGTTAGTGGAGTAGGTGCACTTTTAAACTTTATTGGAGCCAACGTGCATGTGTTTGCAGAATCATAAGGTGGATTAATACATATTGTAGATTGTATTTTCCTTCTAGGAAGAAACATAAATTTGTTTTCTTAGAAATCTCTTTCATCCTTAACTGAGTTCACTTGTCTAAATATATTGTAGCATAGTGCATAGACCATTTTGACTCTGTGAACATATTTTGCATCAACTTTATCCAGCAGGTGTATCTTACAACCCTCTGAGCTGCTACTTGCTACTAGGAGATACTTTCTAAAAAATAAGATGGTAAAATTTATAATCAGGTCATTGTATGACTTTAAAAATCTGACAGCTATATAGATTTTTAGGAGCAATCTTACTATGAGGTATCATTTCCTTCAGGAAAACTTCATCTTTAAAAATAAGATGACTCATACAGTTAAACAACTGCAATGTATCAGTTTATAAAATAACCATTTGTTGTAGATATCTCTTTAAAAATAAAGATTACAGTTAGTGGCAAGACTTATTGGACAGAGATATAAAACTTGGGTTTTTATGCCTATATAACAACTGAAAAGAACATGAAAAATCTGTTTTAAAATTTCCTCTTTATATAAATTGGAATGTCATAGCCATAGGGCAGTTAAAAATGACATTATTTTGTTGTATGCTTTTTTTGTTTAAAGGCTGAAGGATAGGGTTTGCAAATCTTTCATTGATTATCATATTCTGTTCAAGAAGAACTTCTCTGGCTGTGATTCATTATTACATAAACCTCTTCTGCCTGTCTTTTGTCTTGACACTAATTACTTTTGTATTCCTAAATCGGAAAGCTCAACTCCTCTTTACTAAGAAAATATGCAGTCCTGAAACTGCATAAATGGAAGTGGAGCTGTGTATAGCAAAAACTTGTCAAGTGTCTGAGCTTTCAAAGAGATGATTGTAGACTTATTTGGGATGTAGGAGTAATGTTTAGTGTATGAAGCCCTGTTTCTCACCGTAGTTTCATAGTTGGACATGCTTGTGATGCATCTGAGGATGCATGACAAGGTGCTGTTAGCCTTACTGACTGTACCCTCACATTAGTGGCCCTTGTTCATCCTGGAATAAATAATGACTCCAAGACCTTTTTCTGCCTCTGTGCTGTCAAGAAGGGAGTTCTCCAGCCTATAGGTATGCTGCCGGTTCTTTCTTCCTAGGTGCAGTACCTTCATAGATTTCATAGACATTTGGGCTGGAAGGGACCCCGAAGGATCATTGAGTCTAGCCCCCTGCCTCATGTGCAGGAAGTCAGCACAGATCATAGGATCCCAGCAAGATAAGCATCCAAATGTGTCTTGAAGGCGTTCAAAGTGGGTGTTTGAACCGCCTCCAGTGGCAGTGTGTTCCAAACCTTGGGGGCTCAGACAGTGAAGAAGTTCTTTCTTATGTCCAGCCTGAATTGGTCACAGTGGAGTTTGTGACTGTTCACTCTGGTCATCCCTTGGGGGGCTCTGGTGAACAGATGTTCCCCCAGATCCTGATGAGCACCCCGATAAACTTATAGGTGGCCACCAGATCACCCCTGAGCCTGTGCTCTTCCATGCTGAATAGCCCCATTCCTCTCAGCCTCTCATCATAAGGTCTGTTTTCATGACCTCTGATCATGCACGTGGCTCTCCTCTGGACTCTCTCAAGCTTCTCCACATCCTTTTTGAATTGTG
>NW_017728886.1:31739632-31753658 GCF_001723895.1 Crocodylus porosus
TTGGCAAACTTGGCCAGTCCACTTCTGACACCAATGTCCACATCATTGACGAAGATGTTAAACAGTATAGGCCTTAGGACAGAGGCTTGTGGGACCCCACTAGTCACAGTGCACCACTGGCTCCTGTCGACCACCACCCTCTGGGTCCTACTGTGGAGCCAGTTCCCCAGCCAGTGGATTGTGGTGACGTCAAGGCTGCAGTTAGCCAGTTTAGCCAAGAGGTGATTGTGGGATACCGGATCGAAGGCTTTTTTTAAAGTCGAGGTATACAATGTCAAGCTCTTCCCTCTTGTCGAGGGTGATAAATCACCTGGTCATAAAACGAAATGAGATTGGTCAAGCAAGATCTACCTGCAACAAACCCGTGCTGGGTATCCCTCAGGATATTGCCTTCAGCTAGTCTGTTAAGAATGGCCTCCTTGATAATCTTTTCCAAGACCTTCCCCAGGATAGAGGTCAGGCTGATGGGCCTGTAGTTTGCCAGATCTACTTTCCTCCCTTTCTTGAAGATAGGCATGACATTGGCCCTCTACCAATCTTCAGGCACTTCACCAGAGCACCAAGAACTCTCAAAGATCCGTGCCAGGGGCTGAGCTATGATGCTTGCCATCTCCCTGAGTACCCTTGGGTGTAACCCATTAGGGCCGGCTGACTTGAAGGTATCCAGCCTGTCGAGGTGTTCCTTCACAAGGTCAGCTTCGATGGAGGGCAAGGAATCTCCCTGACCCGGGCCTCCCTGACCCATTGTGGACAGGGCCATCTCATGGAACTGGTGAAAAACTGATGCAAAGTACCCATTTAGCAAGTTTTGCTTTTTCCTGGGCATCAGTTGTCAGTTGCCCCATCTGGTTTAGCAGGGGTCCAGTGTTGCCCTTGCTTTTCCTCTGGCTCCCCAGATATCTAAAAAAGGACTTTTTATTTTCCTTGATATTTGTAGCTATCTAGAGTTCCATCACAGCCTTGGCTTTCCTGGTTTGCTCTCTGCAAGTCTGGACTAAAGCAGAGTATTCCTCCTTGGTGGTGGCTCCAGTCCTCAATCCTTTGTAGGTCTTCCTTTTAAGATGCAGGAGGTCCGCCAGTTCCCTGGAGAGCCAAGGGGGCTGCTGTGCCCTTTTACTGCCTTTCCTCCAAGACGGGATAGACTTTGCTTGCGCATCCAGGATTGCTCCCTTGAGGAGCAACCACTTGTCCTGAACTCCCCTCTCCATTGGGTTGTGCCCTTTTAGGGCCTCACTGACAAGCCTCCTTAGCTTGTCAAAGTCAGCTTTCCTGAAGTCGAGGACTTCTGTATTACTGACTGACTTGCCAGCTTTACGGCAGATGGTGAAGGTGATCAGTTCATGATAACGGTCACCCAGCTTCCCTTTGATTGTTAGATTGCCAGTTAGGTCATCCCTGGTTGCCAGTCTGAGGTTGAGCAGCACTTTACCTCTTGTTAGCCTGTAGACTTCCTGCTTCAGATAGAGGTCGTCCACACACAAGAAAGCTTTGCGACTGCTTGTATTTGGCTGAGCGCTCCTCCCACGAGATGTCTGGGTAGTTAAAGTCTCCCATGACAACCATATATCGGGATTGTGCGGCCTCAGCCAATTCCTTGGTGAACTCCTGGCCAAGGTCTTGATTCTGGGTAGGGGGTCTAGTAGACCCCCACCATAGTATCCCCTGTGCTGTGTTCCCCATGGATTTTAACCCAGAGGGTCTCAAGTCATCCACTGTGGGTGTCAATGTCCTCTTGCAGGGATGTGTAGCTTCCCTTGACATAGAGAGCTACACCCCTCCCCTTTTGTCCACTCGATCCTTCCTGTACAGGGTATAATTGTCTATACCCGTGGTCCAGTCATGGGTGGAGTCCCACCAGGTCTCCATTATCCCAATGACATCATAGTGATTTGCATTTAGCAGGAGAACAAGTTCTTCCTGTTTATTCCCCAGGCTCTTGGCATTTGTGTATAGACATGCAAGTGTCCCCTTAGGGATCCTTGCCTTGCCTACATTTTGTTCCAGGGCTGGGTGGGATCCCTTATGTGCCTTGGCCTGCTGGCTTTGCCAGGGCCACTCAGTGGGCCAGCAGTGGCAGTAGTGCCCCCGTCCCCTGGAAGGCTTAATTTAAAGCCTGGTGGAGCAGGTCAGCCAGTCTAGCTGAGAAGAGCCTCCTCCCCAACAGAGAGAGGTGACACTTGCACTTATCAGTATTGAATCCCATCTTATTCTCATCCACCCACCTCTGTAACCTGTCCAGATCTAGTAGACTGTCCCTCCCTTCTAGTGTGCCCACCTTTCCCCACATCTTAGTGTCATCCATGAATTTGAACAAGGTGCTTTTCACCTCCTCGTCCAAGTCACTGACGAAGATGTTAAATGGTGCGGGCCGGAGGAGTGAATCCTGGGGGACCCCACTGCCCATATCCCCCCAGCCTGTAAGTATGCTGCTGGTTCTTCCTCCCTTGGTGCAGTCCCTTGCACTTGTCAGTATTGAAACCCATCCTGTTCTCATCCGCCCACCTCTGTAACCTGTCCAGATCTAGTTGCAGCCTGTCTCTCTCCTCCAGCATGCCCACTTCTCCCCACATCTTAGTGTCATCTGTGAATTTGACCAAGGTGCTTTTCACCCCCTTCGTCCAAGTCGCTGATGAAGATGTTAAACAGTGAGGGCCTGAGGAGTGAGCCCTGTCCTTCCAGGTCAAAAATGACGTGTCCACCACGACTCTCTGGGTGTGACCCTTCAGCCAATTTGCGACCCATCTGACTGTGTGTAGGCATTGATGCCACAGTTGCTTAATTTCTTAATGGGAATGGGGTGAGAGACAGTGTTGAAGGTCTTCCTAAAGTCCAGAAAGACTATGGCCACAGCAACACCTGCGTCCAAGGATTTTGTGACTTGGTCGTAGAAGACCACCAGGTTGGTCTGACAGGACCTGCCTCGAATGAGCCCATGTGGGTTTCCCCTAAGCATAATCTCCCCTGCTGGTCCCTCGCAGATGTGCACTTGGATAATTTTCTCAAAGAGCTTCCCCAGGACCGAGGTAAGACCAAACAGGCCTATAGTTTCCTGGGTCCTCCTTCCTTCCTTTTTTGAAAATGGGGACAACATTGGCCCTTTTCCAGTCCTCTGGCACCTGTCCAGAGCGTCATGAGTGCTCGTAAAGCTGTGCCAGGGGTCCTGCAATAACCTCTGCCAATTTCCTCAGCGCCCTGGGGTGGAGATCATCTGGACCTGCGGATTTGAAGATGTCCAGCCCCACCAGAAGTTCCCTAACTAGGTCCTCTCTGACCCTAGGCCTGGCGGTGCCTCTCCTGAGTCCGTCTGGAATCCCAGTGGGGGAGGGGATGTCACAGCCCCTGCTCAGAAAAATGGAGGCAAAGAATTTGTTAAAGAGGTCAGCTTTATCATCTGGTGCAACCACCAGATTGTCCACGTGGTTCAGAACCCGCAGTCCCCTCACCAGGTTGTCACTTGTGGCCAGGACCAGGTCCAGCAGGGCATTCCCTTGGTGGGACCTGTGCACCTCCTGAGTAAGGTGGAGGTCCTGAATCTTGGCTAGGAACCTACATCCCTTGACCTAACTGCCTCCGCAAGCTGACCTGAGAATTTCCAGTCCAGCTCTTCTCCCTGGTTGGGTGGTCAATAGTAGAATATAGAAGCCCGTCTTCAAAAGAATATAAGTAAGATTTTTAGCTGAATTAATTGCCCTTACAAAAATTCCTATGTAACATTGTTGGGTCACTTAAACCAAATCTGTTCTTGTGACCACTGTGCATCTCCATTTTTGAGGGCCTGACAGTAAGATTTACCTGGGCTTTGATTTTACAGGAGAGAGGACTTCAGTTACAGCTTACATTTGTTCATAACTTTTTCTTTTGGCATGAAAAATAACGTCCTAGTTGCTGTAAATTCAGCACTAAAACCTGGAGGGAGAAAGAGGCAATTGTTTGATTTTAATCCTTTGTCTCTGTTATCATCCCTATTTTATTAATGGATCTCAACTTCAGGGATATCACAAAGGAAAACATGTTACTGTTTGTGAAACAGGTTCTAGAGTTCAAGTGGTACAAAATAAGGCATATGGCATGCTGCATAAACAAAAGTATTGGGTAATGAGGGTGAATTGGTACACCAAAAGTATTGTTCACCATGATATATTTGTGGCTGGGGAGTATTGTTTAATTTTTTACTTCTTTTAATATTAAAACCAAAAACCAAGACGCAATGAATGCAGTACCTTTTTCTACCTTGGAGAGCCATGGCACCTATTTCTTGCCCACAGTTGCCATCTTTAGAGTGAGGGGCCATGTGTGCACAGTGGGTGGGGGGGCAGGGTAGAGGCAAAAAGGAGAGCAACTGTGCATGTTGGCATAGCTGTGGCTAGCAGGATAAGTAATTAGTTTGACATTGGGCAGAGAAGGAAAGGAATACCTCGTGAGGGGAGGAGCAGGTCAGGAGGAATTTTGAGGGCCCGAGCAACCTCCTCTTCTGTGTATGCCTATATAGATATGCATCTGCATTGTAAGAGGTACTTTGTTTCACCCCTGCTGAATAGTAGCTACATAATTGCTGGGTGTATTCCATCCTTTCACTGAAGGAGGCTAGGATGCTTGAAAGAAGTTTATGCGGTGGTGCACATAAAGAATAGGATGAAAGTGGATGACTATGACTTTGGCATGATTTCCTAAATTCTCAATGCTGCAGTCATAGCATTCTTTCAATAGCATCTTTACAGTTTTAGTTTTTTCCTCTTCTTTTTCTTGCATATGGATGCATCCACCTCCCAAAAAAGTCTCTTGTATGTACAGAAAGGGATAATGATGAAAATCTAATCTCTTAATTTTGACAAGACACAAACAATATAGATCAATAACCAGGAAAGGAACAGGTCTTATCAGCTGTTTGGGCAGGTGTGTTAGTTCAGAAAATGAACTTCTATCTACCTGATAGATGGAACAGACTGCTTTTGAAGTTATGTCATGTAAATCCTCTTTTTTTTTTTTTATGTTCATGGATCACTGAGTTGATAACTGGAGCAGCTTGCATCATATCAGCTGCTATTTGTGAGCAGCACATTTATATTTAAAACCTTTTAAGGAACTGCATTTTGTTGAAGACATAGTATTGATAGTAATAAACAATGCAGTATCCATATTCCCCATCAACCAACTGGGCAAAGCCTGATTTCTGTGAACAGCCTCAGAAATGTGTGTATTTGGCACCAAGCTGGCCTGGGTGATTTAAGCAGATGCTTCTTCAAATCATAAAAAGGATGCGCCCTTTTTTAGATTGGGTTGATCTGTCTACAAGCAGATTTCTTCATGATGCAAACAAAGCAGCAGCCTCAGATCTGTTTAACACAGAAGATGTTAGTCCAGAATATCTGTCCAGAATGTGTCAGATCCTGTGGAGGATTGCTGCATGTCCACCCTAATCCTTCTGATCCCTGCCAGATGAGACTCAACCAAACTGATCTTGATATTGCTGTCATGGTTGGATGTTTAGTGTCTTTATTTCCCCAAACTAAGACTTCCCCCCTCTGCATCCTGACTTAACTTTATTTACTTTATTTTTGTCATAGTGTGCTAGGATGAGTGGGTTGCATACCTAAAGTTGCTCAATTTTACAGCCTTGATGTTTGTGTTTTGTTGAAAGAGCAACACAAATGGTTCTTACCTAAAGTGTATTCCAAGTCTCTTACTGTTGCAGTATGAAGTCTTTTAAAACAAAGTGAGATTTTTAGATCCTGGACTGCTCTTTAGTTGAAGTAGGATGAACTATCCTCAGGTTTCATCAGAGCATCTGAGTGGTGATCTCTGCATGCCATCTGCTACTGGATGGCCCAGTAATATTTTCCCATCATACAATGTTAATTTGTTTAAAGGATCTAACAAATTAAGATATTTCCATCTGAAAGGATCAGATAATGTTGTAGGATCTTAATTTAGCCCTTTTGGCTTTCATTCAAATGTACTACTTGCTGCGCTTCATTGAAAATGACGTCTTTAGCACTTCAGCAAGAAGCCCCAGTGGGATACAAGCCTTGATGGAGAAACCTTCTTACACCTTGTCTAGATAGACTGTTTTGGAAGGCTTGCCTACTGCCTTCATCAAGAACTTTGGCCATGAAGTTTCATTTGACTCGACGAATTTCACCTTGTCCTACTTTTTTCCTAAAGCTTCTGCATCCAAGATTGACATATTGCTATGCTCTGGTTATTAAAGATGTCCTAGCATTTTTATTTGCAGATGACAGCTATTTTTGTCCTACACTATATGGTCATAGCTATGCAAATAAGGGCAAAGCTGTATCCAAAGGAGGACTCTTCAAGCCGTCTTCTGAAAGCTTACCCAGTTCTGTGCTGCTATGGTTAGACTGTTTCTTGGAGTGGCTCACTTACAGATAACTTGGGTATCTGTACATTGTTCTTGCAATATAGATGCAAACTTACAGAAACATTTTAAGTTTGACTTGCTGTTATGAAATGAGTCCAAGTCTACAATTGATCAAAATAAAAATTAAAAATGCTTCTATGGCTTTTCTTTCAGAAGGTTTAAGTAGAGATGTTGTGTTTTTATCTTGCTAACTGGTGGAGATAAGACTTTAAAAAGTCTTTCAGTTTTTCTTTAGTTGTTTTTAATTCAACAACACCTAGTTCCCTCATGAATACTTATTTTAAGATTGTCTGTAGGTACATTTTTTTGTAACTTATGAAAGCTTACACATGCATACTAGTGTTCAGAAAATCCTCTACCACCCAAATTTCAGTCTTTCACAAAGCAGTTGGGCACTAGCTTCTTCCAGAATTTTGTATTGTTTCACCTCTCATCTGGTCACTGCCCTTTGCAGTGACCTACATGAAGTATAAAAGGTGGAAACCCAGGTTACATCCCTGTATTCATAGGAGTGTGTGTTTTTGAACTGTTGGCTCACATTGGAAATGGCATTAGCATATTTTGTTTTATTTGTTTTATTTTTACTTTATCTTTTATTTTATATTTATTTATTTATTAGGTCTTTGTCATCTAAGATTTATTGCTACATATATTAGGTTAACTTCAGATCAGAATACCAAGTGCTCTGTCTCTTATCTGACAACTAACTGGAACAGTATTAAAAAGATTGATTTTTTTTTTTTCAAAAAGATGGCTCAGAAAATAGTGTAAAATTTGCTTGCTGCACCTGTAACTAATCACTTTTTTTGTGCACTTAAAGATAATGGGATAAGGTAACTTCTGGTCTGTGAAATATTGTTTTCAAGCAAAAGTCTTCACATAACTATTCATATTGGTTCAAAATCTTATTTGGTATGTGTATATAAAAAAAATTATTTTATATTTATATATATACTATCAGACAATCTTGGGAGTCAGGGGCAGGGAAAAAGAAAAGATTCTTCCAGTGGAATTAAATCCATAAGCTGTGGAAGATAAACAAGCTAAGTCATTTAGTAAAGTTTATAGGCCATCCCAGTAATAACAATGCAAGGTATAATTGACATGAGATTCAGAAAATAAGATTTTGACAGTTAAAAAACATTTCTGCAGGAAAAAAGAAGGTCTTTATGGAAAAAATAAAATGACATTGTCTGTTTGCACTTAGTATGTAAAACAACAGTGAGTGACAATATGCCTTTGTGCTATCACCCCAGAGTTGTTTTTTGAGGACTGTTTAGCTTTACTGCACATACCACATATATGAAATTGGGAGAAATTTACCCTTGACTATGGGCTTAGATGACAATGGTTTTCAGAGAGGTTAAATAATTGTAGAAACGGGTTCTAATCTTAATTTGTGACAACATATATATGGTAAGGCAGTCTTTTATTGCAGAGGTTCCCAACCTTTTTACGCTGAGGACGTGCAAGCCGTAGATCAGAAGTGACTGCAAACTAAGGACCAGAAGTGACCGGCATACTGCAGGCAGGCAGCCAACCCTTTTTTTTATACTCCATATAAAAAAGGGTTGGCTGCTGGTTCACAGTATGCAATCCATGGTTTGCTGGTCTGCAGTTACTTTCAGTCCAGCAGCCAGCCCCCCTACGGGCTTCAGCCTGAGGGTTGAGAAACTCCTGTTTTATTGTACTGGGATATGGTAGAGACTAAAAGTCATTGAAAACTGGAGTGGAAACGAAAATTTGGCTTTGAAATTGCTTGTGGTCAAAATCATTGCTTCCAGCGTGTTTCTTCAGAAGTAAAAGACAAATGAGGCCAAAAAGGGCAAGAAAGAGGGAGCCTAAAAAGCCCATCAAGGAGGGCAATCTTGAGAATGGGAGTTCTGAATTTTGGCCCCATTTTACCTGACGGGTCATGTCTTTTATATCTAAAGAATGTATGTGTGATTCCCATCCCTGCCCCACCCATGTATAAATAACTAGCAGGGGCCAGAACCTATGACTTGCTTGTCTGTTTCATACAATCATAGAAAATTAGGGTTGGGAGGGATCTCAGGAGGTCATCTAGTCCAACCCCCTGCTCAAAGCAGGACCAGCCCCAACTAGATCATCCCAGCCAAGGCTTTGTCTAGCCAGGTCTTAAAAACCTCCAAGGATAATGATTCTACAACCTCTCTGGGTCACCTTTACCAGTGCTTTACTCCCCTCCTTGTGAGTTTTTTGTCCGTGTGTCCTGTCCCGCCCAATATCTAACCTAAACTTCCCTTGCTGCAACTTGAGACCAAATGTTGGACTCACTGCTACTTTTATTTGCATATTTCCCTCAGGTCATTCCCTCACAATCTGAAGCAGAATCCTATCTTCTAAGAAGAAGTTTGTGGATTTTCTGGGGTTCCAATTAGCTTCCCCCTGTGAGAATCACTGATCTAATCACTTGATCTTTTAGGCTCAAGGCACACCCCTTAGAACATGCTAGCTTTTAACTTTCTTTCTTTTATTTATTTTTTACTACATTAAAAAAATAGAGCAATTCTTTTGTTGCGAAGAACTCAGAACAGCCACAAGAAGTCAGAATGCTTTAACATTCTATGTTGCTGTTAGAAATCTCTGGGTTTATTTTGTGAATCCTATTGTATGCCTAACAGTGCTAATACTATGACATCCTACAGCACTCCTGAAAGGATCTCAAAGCACACCAGGGAGCCACAGTACCCTACTTGAGGATCACTGGATTAGATTATCTGGTTTGTCCTTGGAGACTAGGGTCTGAAGTTACACATAAACCAGTTTTAAGTGATGAGAAACTGGTTTACACCTGTAACAGAACATAATTTCAGTGCACATAAACTGCTTTCAAAATGACCAAAACCAATTTAAGATAAACCTGGTTGGATGTAGTTATCAGACTTACCTAATTTAGGTCAAACCAGTTTATGGAACTTCTGTTCCAGATCCCTTCCCAGTTCAAGTTAACTCAGACCCCCAGCATCCCAGGATGCTTTGGAGCCCTGGACTATACTGCCACCCCTCTGTTCCTTATCCTACTTCCTGCCTGTGTTCATCAGCCCATAGGGGCAAGGGAGCAGCCCCCCAGCCCCACTGTTGGGGGAGGGAAAGCCTCTATGGTGGAGGCTTTTCAGACCCTGGCAGCCCTCCCACCTCCCCCTTCTCAGCTGCTGATTTGCTTCAACAGCTGCCATTGGAGGGAGGGAGAATCAGTCCTTCAGGCCGGGTGCCTGCCCATGCAGCCCAGTATGGGGGCACCGGGGAACCCCCAGCCTAGGGCAGCCCCAGGGAGCTGGGGGAAATTCTTACCCTCCTGAACTGCAGAGCTGCTTGCCTCAGCCCCTGTGAGTCTCAGGCAGCCTTAGGGAGCAGAGGGAAACTCTCCTGCTCCTCTGCAGCCAGTTTTGCTTTAGTTGCTACGAGTCTGAGGCAGAGGCAGAAGCAGTGCCGGGGAGCAGAGGAATTTCCCTCCGCTCCTTGGGTTATCCCTGAGATGCCACAGCTAAGGCAAGGGGTTAGGGTAGGGAGGGGAAGAAATCCCCTCAGCTCCATTGGGCTGCCCTGGGCTGGAGGACCCTGGGCTGTGATGGGGGAAGTGTGCCCCCATGCTGGGCTGCCTGGGCAGGCACCTGGTCCAGAGGTCTTCTCCCTCTCTCGCTCCCTCCCATGGCAGCAGCTGGGGAGGGGTGGAATCCCACTCTGCTCCCCAGGGCTGCCTGGTCTGGGAAAACCTCCAGGTGAGCCAGTACCTGGACAGGGCAATCCTTAAACCCTTGTGGGGGATGACAACAGAGGTTTGGGGACACCCACTTGAATACCAATGATAGTCTTATGATCAGTGTGCATGATGAATACCAGATGTATGTGGTTCTATACCTGAATACATTTTACCAAAAATCCTTTATCTGCTTACAGGTCCTCCTGTAGCAAGTCCTAGACTAATACTTTGCATAGGTTTTTGTTTGTTTGGTTTTTCCATGGTTCTTAAAGATGTTAGATTGGTAGTTTGCCAATGGATATAAACTTAAAGCACAGTACTAACTTTTTCCTGAACTAAAGCAGAACCGTCCAACTGGTGGCTTTCAGGCTGCATGCAGCCCATGAGTGGTTCAGGTGTAGCTCCTGGGCTCCTCGCCAACTACTATTTACCCTGTCTCTAACTCTCCCTTGCCAGGTCTAGTGTGCATAACAATACAATTCAAAGAAAGTTCTTTGGTGACACAAGGTCAGGCTGCTTTTGTAAAGCCATTTATAAAATATCACTACAAACTTGAAAGCAACTGTTCCTAGTAATTAAAGGTTGTATTAAGAAAATTTGTTTTTCTTTTACTCCTGTAATGGCTGTTGCTTAAAATTATACAGAGAAGGGGCTGGCTAGCATAAGCCTGCATGAGTTATCTGTGGAAAATACTGTATCTGGTGCTTTTCTGGAGTCCCAGAGCTGTCTGTTGTATGAAATCCCAAACAATAGAGTTCACTAGTAACCCCCCCATTAGTAAGGAGAAGCAATAACAGAGGCCTCAGTGGTGTTTCCATAGTTGGTAGAGTTGGAAGGGACCTGAGCAGATTATCAAGTCTGACACCCTGCCATGGGCAGGAAAGGATACTGGGGTCAAACAGCCCTGGCTAGGTGATTATCAGGCCTCCTTTTGAAGACCCCCCAAGGGAGCAAGCACCACCTCCCTTGGAAGTTGGTTCCAGATCCTAGCCGCCCTGACTGTGAAGTAGCGCCTCCTGATATCTAGCCTAAATCTACTCTCCATCAACTTACGGCCATTATTTCTCGTTACTCCCAGTACTTCTCGGGGGAGCAGGAGCTCTCCCATTGCCTGCTGGTCCCCCTTGGCCAGTTTGTAGACGGCCACCAGATCCCCTCTCAGCCTTCGCTTGTGGAGGCTGAACAGGTTCAGGTCCCATAGCCTCTGCTCATAGGGCCTGCCTTGCTGCCCCTCGATCATGCAAGTGGCCCTCCTCTGGACCCTCCCAATACGATCCACAGCCCTCCTGAAGTGTGGCACCCAGAACTAGATGCAGTATTCCAACTGCGGCCTGATCAATGTCACATAGAGGGGGAGGATCACCTTCTTGGACCTGCTCATGATGCATCTGTGGATGCATGACAAGGTGTAGTTAGCCTTCCTGACCATGTCCCCATATTGGCGGCCCAAGTTCATTTTGGAATCAATAATGACACCGAGATCCTTTTCTGCCTCTGTGCTGACGCGAAGGGAGTTCCCCAGCCTGTAGGTATGCTGCTGGTTCTTCCTCCCTTGGTGCAGTCCCTTGCACTTGTCAGTATTGAAACCCATCCTGTTCTCATCCGCCCACCCTTGTAACCTGTCTAGATCTAGTTGCAGCCTGTCTCTCTCCTCCAGCGTGCCCACTTCTCCCCACATCTTAGTGTCATCTGTGAATTTGACCAAGGTGCTTTTCACCCCCCTCGTCCAAGTCGCTGATGAAGATGTTAAACAGTGAGGGCCTGAGGAGTGAGCCCTGTCCTTCCAGGTCGAAAATGACCTGTCCACCATGACTGTCTGGGTGCAACCCTCCAGCCAATTTGTGACCCATCTGACTGTGTAGGCATTGATGCCACAGTTGCCTAATTTCTTAATGGGAATGGGGTGAGAGACAGTGTTGAAGGCCTTCCTAAAGTCCAGAAAGACTACGACCACAGCAACACCTGCATCCAAGGATTTTGTGACCTGGTCATAGAAGACCACCAGGTTGGTTTGACAGGACCTGCCTTGAATAACACATGTTGGTTGCTCCTAAGCATAATCTGCCCTGCTGGTCCCTCATAGACGTGCTCCTGGATAATTTTCAAAGAGCTTCCCCAGGACTGAGGTAAGACTAACGGGCCTATAGTTTCCTGGGTCCTCCCTTTTTTGAAAATGGGGACCACATTAGCCCTTTTCCAGTCCTCCAGCACCTCTCCAGAGCACCATGAGTGCTCATAAAGCTGTGCCAGGGGTCTCGCAATAACCTCTGCCAACTTCCTCAGCACCCTGGCAGGGCCTGCTGACTTGTACACGTCTAGTCCTACCAGTAGTTCGCTGACTAGGTCCTCACTGACCCTAGGCCTGGCAGTGCCTCCCCTAGATCCGTTGGGGATCCCAGTGAGGGGGATTCCCCAGTCCCTGCTCAAAAAGATGGAGGCAAAGGAATTGTTAAAGAGGTTAGCTTTGTCATCTGGTGTGACCACCAGATTTCCTGGCGTATCCTGCAGAGGCCATACGTTACCCGGTACCTTCTTTTTACCCCCTATGTATTTAAGAAAGGACTTCTTGTTATCCTTGATCTGGGTTGCTAGTCCCAGTTCCATCTCTGCCTTAGCCTCCTAACAGCCCCCTCCTGCAGTCTTGAGTAATGGAAGTATGATCCTCCTTGGTGATGGTCTCTCCCTTCCATTGGGTGTACACCTACTTTTTTGCTTTGAGACGTTCCTGGATGCTTTTGGTCAGCCATGGGGGCTTTTGAGCACTCTTGCCCCTTTGATCTGCATTGGGATTGTCACCCTTTGGGCCCTTTTGCTCTCTCCTCAGCCAGACATATTGTCCCTACTTTAAACATGCTTCCCTAGCTATGCATCTCACAATCCAGTATCTTCAAGTTATTGCCCCTCACCACTAACCACCCCCCTTTCTTCAAGGCATATATCATGCTGTATTTCCTAGGATAGCTTTTCTGGGGGGAGCTCTAGTTAATCTCCATCTTTCTGAGTTTTGGGTGTCATGGACACGGGCTCCATCCTGGTGCAGAGAAAAGTGGTCCCTCTCCTGCCCTACGGCTGGCACCCTGCAGCCGCACCCGCTTGCAGCCCACGCGGGGCTGTCCAGAGCAGGCACAGGCAGCTCAGGTGGGCTGCGAGTGGCTGCAGCATGGGGCACCAGGCAAGGGACGGCTTACACAGATGCACAGACACACCCCTGCACTCAGCACCGCCTTGTAACCTGGCCCCACTGCCAGCCTGGGTGCTGCGCCAGCTCCAGCTTTGCCCATCAGTGCACTGCGTGGCAACAGCAGCTGCAGGGCTCTTCCCCCCCACAAATGCTTGCCGCACCAGGTAGTGTTGACCAAGGTCACCTCTGGGCAGGCAGCAACAGCCAGCACTGCCTGGCACAGCAAGTGGGGGGGGCCTCAGCTGCTGCCGCTGACAGGTGAGCCCGGAGCTAGCTTGGAGTACAGGCTGGCAGCGGGGCCAGGTTACAAGCTGGTGCTGAGTGTGCGGAAAAGTGGGCCATTGGTTACCCCATGGCCAACACCTTGTGCTGTAGCTGCTTGCAGCCTGCGTGGGGCTGCCTGTGTCTGCTCCAGATAGCCCCGTGTGGACTGCAAGTGCCTGCAGCAGGGAGCTCCAGCCACAGGGAGGGCAAGGGGCTGCTTTTCCCTGTGCTAAGCACCAGCTTCTTCCCTGCTGGTAAGCAGGGGTTTGGGGCTGTGCATTGCCCCCCCTGTGCCATGGGGCTGGAGGGCACTGGGCATGAGTGGGCGCAGGAACCAGCAGGAACTCTGATATCCCTGGGCCAGCATGGGCAGGGCCCAGAGCAGGGTGACAGGAGCACGGGGTCCCAGCTGGCAGGGGCTCTGTGGAGCCAGGCCACCTCCCCTCTATCCCTGCAGCAGAGAGCTGGATGCTGACTC
>NW_017728886.1:31753758-31774297 GCF_001723895.1 Crocodylus porosus
GGGGGCCGCTGCCAGGCCCCATCCCCTGCCTGTTCCCCAGTGCCCCCCGATCTCCGCTCACACCCTCAGCCCTCCCATGGCTGCCCCACCCACCCCAGCTCTCGGTGCTTTCAAAAAGAGCCCCCACTCACCAGGTGCTACTGGGTTGGGGGGGGTGATCTCCACTGTCCCACACTGCATGGGGGTTCTGCCACAAGCTCCCTGACTCCTGCCCACTCCCTCGGCCTCTCCATGGCTGTCCCACCTGCCCCAGCTCTGGCCCTTTAAGAAGAAAAAAAACTCTGGATTCACTAGCTCCTGCAGTGGCCTCTGAGTATCTGGGCGCTTATGCAGAGCCTCCCACATGGCATGGGGCAGTGAGGGGCAGCAGGGTTTGCCCCCTTGCCTGGTAGCACCTGGTGAGTTGGGCTTTTGTTTTGGGCTTTTTTTCAAAGTGTCGGGAGCTGGACCGGACGGGGCAGCCATTGCTGGGGCTGGGAGAGCAGACAGGGGATCGGGCCCACGTGATTCAGAGATATGAGTGATTTGACAGCGGACGAATCTCCAAATCAGATTCGGCTGACTTGATTCAGGACAGTGATTCGAATTGCTGAATTGAATCACTGTCCCCTGAATTGTATTCACTTTGGATTCAGCCTGGCTGCTTTGCACAAGCCTAATATTTAGTCCATTCTCCACAGCTCCAAGCTCCTCTATTTTCTTCATTCTTTTCTCCACTCTGAAAGCAGTTGTACCTGTAATTTAAATGTCTCTGGAAAATAGCTTGTACCTTCTAAATTCTGTTGTAGTCTATAGTTCTTTTTCAGATTTCAGTTAAGAGTGGGGTTCAGACTGACTTTAGGTGTATGCTAGATTCAGTGGTAGCAACACTTCCCTGGAGCCATGCAGGCTGGATAGCTAAAAAGCCTCTTGTCTACTCTGTACAGACACATTGTAATTTGCTTGGATGAAAGTTTTTAGCACTCTCCTTCATAGCTGTGTACTTATCTATATTTTTTTAAAATCCCACTGTTTTCTATATTGTTTCCTGCCTGGTGCACTAGTTTTGATAAATGTACTGAGATCATTTGGAGCACAGTCGGGAACTATATAATTTTCCCTATATTTCTACAAAAACATTCTAGCAGAACAATCTTAAGAAATCCCCTGTCCACAGAGGATCAGTTTTTGGAAATCCTGTCCTTAAATGACTCAGACTTGGATCACTATCCCTACCCTGCTTATCAACAACACATTACACTTAAGGGCAAATCTTATGGATTTTGGATGCTTAGACTCTCAGATGAGGTACCCAAATCTCTTTGAAGACCTGGGGCTGAGTCTTAGCTATCCTTAAAAACAAAGGGTCTTAACCATAATTTATAACATAGCTGACACTCCACTCAGTGTTTCTGTACTCAGAAAAAAGTGATCTAAGCCTGCTTTTGGCACAGCTTATTTTTTGTCACTTTGGTCCTTTGTAGCCCACAAGTTTGGATTCACTGCATATTAAGTGAATTGTTATCCTGACTCATGATGATGATGATTTTGTACTCTGTTCCTTAAGAGCAATTACAGTAGTAGTGTAGCAATTTGTGTGGGCTTTCTTTCTACACCTGTAGGACTTCTCTGCTGAGATCTTGCCATTTGCCACATTTTGTTAATAGCACGCCAGTTACCTCTGGCTGGTCAAGCCAGCAAGTCTGCCTAGAGGGCTGGTCTTCCTGGCTAAGTACAGACAGTCAAAAAGCCTGAGGCTGAATTGTATCAGGCTTTTCAGGTTAGTCTAAACTGCAGAGATTAAATTGAAACAGAAGTGAACAGACATTTACCTTTGATTCAGGAAATGCAGCAACATGCCTGCAGTGGCTCAGGCCAGAACCAGAGGGTGCTAGATCACAGTTCTTTGGCATGTCACAAGCATGGGCTGCCTGTTTGTCGCCTCTTCCTGCTGCCTCCAAAGTCCCTGGGATTTGCAGTCCAAAATCACAGTAGCGGGACTCTGCAGGGTTGCTCATCAATTCTTCTTCCTGCTTTCAGGTGCTTCTGGGATTTGTAGTCCACAATTGCAGCCAGCAGTAAGTTTTGAGCAGGGGAAGGGGTGTTTAACACCCCTGCTCTGGCCCCAGACCCCAGCAGGGTTTGTCTGGGGAGAGAGGTGGTGGCCCACTCTCCTCCCCCACAGATTGGGCAGCATCTCCGGCCGGGATTCCCCCTCCCCCTTCT
The DNA here is from genome assembly GCF_001723895.1 of Crocodylus porosus. Lineage (NCBI taxonomy): Eukaryota > Metazoa > Chordata > Crocodylia > Crocodylidae > Crocodylus > Crocodylus porosus. The sequence goes on from NW_017728886.1 coordinate 31,755,964, forward strand.
CTCTCAGCCAGCCTTCACTGGTGCAGCTAGAGAGCAGATGGGTGGGGTCAAGCCTTCTCTGCTGGAGCAGACAGCCCAGCTCAGGGCTGCAAAGCAAGCTGGGATGCTGGGGGACAATAATTTTAATTTGAACCAGGCAAGAGTCTGGGACAGAAGCTTCATAAACTGGTTTGACCCAAATCAGTTAAATCTGATACTACATTCAACCAGGTTTATCTTAAACCAGTTTCAGCCATTTTGAAACTGATTTATGTGTACGGAGCTTCTGTTCTGTTACAGGTTTAAACAAGTTTTTGATCACTTAACTGGTTTTTGTGCAACTTCTGTCCCTAGCCCCTCACTGCAGCTTCTGCTCACCCTAGCTGGAGCCAGCTAAAGGAGGATTGTGGCCTGCACTTCTTCCTGGATTGTAAGCTGTGGCCTGTGTTAGTAGAAGTTTGCAATTCCCTGATCTGAACATTGCCCCCAAAATGTTGGGGCATTATTTTTATGAGCAATACTCTTATTAGGTTGATGAAAAGCTTGGCATTCCTGAAGGAGTCCTTGGCATATGGCAAAACAAGGGTCAAAATAACTCATGAAATTTATAGATATGCTGAGATTTGTTTCTATTGTGAAGAAGTTAGAAATGTGGAAAACGTGAGGACATTGACAGTATACAATAAAACCTCCTGTGTAGTGCAGCAAGGAATGCAATTAAAACCATGAAAGACTAGCAACAGCATCTAAAGCAGCACTCAATAGGATCAAGCCATAACCTCTGGAGAGGCCAGACAATTCATGCTATTATGCAATGTACCTGAATAGAATAAGAATGAGAATATCTCACTGCAGATCTGTTAAGGGCACTGACCTGTGACAAGCATCCTTGAGAGGGTAACAGAAATTTTTAAAAGAGGATATAGGCTATAATTTAGTCTTCTTTTAAAATGGTAAAAGTTATAAACTTAGTACAACACAATTACAAATATTTTAGAAATTTGTAATAGACTTGTTAACTCATGAACAAGAAATATCATGTTTGTGAATGCACCAGAAAAGGAAAGAAACTGGAAACCAAAGTTAGCCTTCCATATTACTAGAAAGCATAAGGTTTGTAAATCTAAAAATGAGAAAAGAGCCAATGTCTTATTTTCATTCATACTGATATATGTTCTAATGATATTAAAAAGAAAGACTTTTATGAAAGTGTATTTAAACTGTATTTCATAAGAACATATCTTTAGGCTTAAGCAAGAACTACAAAACTAAACTTCCAAAATGAGAAACAAATGCTGGAAACTTGCCAAATATAGGCATATTGGATGATAAAAATGGACCCCCCACACACAATTCTCAGCCCAGCTGGCTTCCTCCTGCTGCCCCCTGCCACTTAGCTTGGAGTGCAGGGGGGGAAGCTGTGAAAAGCTGGAGGGTCTGGGAGCCTGGTATGCAAAAGCTTTCCCCAAGCGCAGCTCTCAGCCCTATTGCCAGCCCTTCCCTCTGCCACACAGCTGGCCCAGAGGTGAATGGGGTTAGGCAGGCTGCCCTATCCTGCTCTGGGTCTGTCTGTAGCAGTGAAAGATTGTGTGACAGGCTGATGTGCCCATGCTGCAAGGCTCCCCTGCAGCAGCAGCAGCTCCCATCCCAGCTGCTGAGTGCTCCCTCCTCCCCTGACCCTGCACCCCTTTAGGTTAGCCCAGAGGAATACAAGGAGCAGGGTTATTCTCTGGCAAGGGATAGCCAGGGGGATTGGTGGGATGGGGATATCTTTGGTGCTGGAACTCTCCCAGGGCTGTCTGTGCCAGCTGCTGTTTTTCGGTAGCTGCCCCCTTCCCAGTTAGGGGAGAAGACAGACTGCCAATTAATGGGCTCCCCTAAAGGTGGGGATGGTGCAGAGGAATCTTTTTGTGTCCCTGGCTGGAGAATTTTCCTGTGAAGCTCTCCAACCATGAGACTAGAAGAATGGCTGTACAGTCCAATAATTGCTGTATCCTGGTATAAAATATTGAAATCCTTAAACAGAAGAACCCAAATGCTGGTGTTTTTATTAACTGCCACATCTACCCTAGATAACTGAAAAAAGCATGCTTGCATTTAAGTACTGATAGTGATAGTACTTGCTAGAGCTTCTGTTTGTCATCTGCATGTTTATGAATTGAGAAAAAAAAACTGGCTGAACCCCATCTGCACCTTTTCAAAGGCAAAGAATACCATAGTTCAGTAGAACAAATACCGGGTCACATTTCTCAGTGGAAAATCTTGTGTTGATTAAAATAACTGTACTTTCATTTTTAAATGAAAAATTGAATTAAGGAACTTACTGTTAGGAATGTATACAGAGCACACTTTTTGGATGTATTGATATAGGCGAGGCAAGAAAAGTTCTTTGAGTAGATGTAATATCTTTTATTAGACAACTGGGTAGTTGGAAAAAAGGTCTTAGCAAGGTTTCAGGCACAATCACACTTCATTGGGCATAGGGAGTCAAGGCTTTTGGAAAACATTTATGATATAGACCACATGTAGTTCTCAGATTAGGACAGTGAGCCACGCAGAAAATTCTTTAATATTGCTTATACTGTTAAGGAACTTGGCCTATGTAAGGACAAAATATGCTAATGGTTCAAAAAGTCAGTGTTGATACATTCCGTGTTCATTGCTGGTGGGTTTGAAGGGTTTTTTTGTTGGGGGGTTTTTGGTTGTTGTTTTGGAAGGCACTATTAAAAACCCGATGAACCTTACTCGTACCACTGAAAGACAATTTCAGTCAATTTTAATATTGGTGGTTTAAAAGAAATAAACTAAAAACCTCTTCCCCAACAAAATCAAGGTTAAAGCCTGTGCATTAGTAATTGTTGAAGTTCTAGATTTAATCTGCAGCAATACAAGAAAACCAGTTGGATGGCATAGCTCTCATGTCAGAAATCTTGATCTTTGAGCTGAAACTACTACAAAACCCAAGTTCAATAGGACATTGTTTAGCACGTGTTCAATTTTAGATGAATGTTGCTATGCAATGTAGTACATAAGATCTTGAAATTTGAATTTAATTATAATTTGAGGGTGGACTAGCCTAATCTGTGTAAAAATATGAATGATAAAGGGGAAAAAAGGAAAGAAAAAAAGAAAAGTAAATCCCAATGTTCAAACTTGTGGCTCAAATAAAGATATTTGAAAAGTGAATTTGGGTTTCAGTGAAGTTCTAGCTTTCTAGTTCTCGGGTCCTTAGAGTTTCTGTGATACTTCTTTCTGCAACTGTATGGACTAGAAGGCTTAAACAAAAACTGAAATTTCTCAAAATAACCCTAGCAGCTGCATTTTAACATGAAATGTTGTAAGACTTCAATGTTATGTGAAGTAGCAACAGTCACGGATAGCTAGCAACATTTGTATAGGTAGATAAAATCTTTAGTTTGGGAGTAGTGTTAACAAAAAATCTTTCATTGCAATGTACAAGATGCAGTACTTACTCATGTTCTCTTTTGGATTTCTATAGTACAGAAAAATTTATTTGCTTTCTCTACCTTTGAAAAGGGATGGCCTACTTGCTTTGTGTTTTTAATGTTAGAAATGTTAAGCATTCTCCTGCAATGTATTTTCAAAACTTCTGCAACTGTGCCATTAGCATTCTTTTATAAAGAAAAGGTGCAGAAAGTGGAAGCTGTGGTGGTGTAAGTGCTTAATGCATCTCATTTTCTGTCATTTTATTTTGCTTTGACAGAAACCATGGTTTTCAGTTTATTCACTAAAGCTGAATAAAATGCATCTTCTTCCCCCTGTCATTGGACTCAGACTTTGCCCGCATGAGCCCACCTGTTTGTACTGTTGTGTGTCCTTATGAATGTAACACTTTCAAGATGATCTACTGTTTCCAAGCTGATATTGATTTGGATATCTTTGCATATCTGAACCATTTCTGCATGCCTGTTGTTTATAAGTGATATTCTTAAAGACGCATTTAATGTTTCAAAATAATGAAATAATTTTTGTATTTGGTTACATGTGTAAAATTGCATATTAATGACCAAAGTCCACTACTATAAACATCTTTGCTTATGTAAATATTAACACTTAGCACAAAGGCATTTGCACTTTCTCTATTCTTTAAGCCTCCTAGGTCAACTTAATGGACGTAATGTGAAGATTCTTAATGCCCACAGAATAAGGCTCAATATAAACATGCACTTACTGCTGATTTTTGCTCTAAGCAAAATTTTAAATACTGGTTTTTGGGTAATCGGTAAAATGATACTAAAATGTTTCTACCATTTGTAGAGTTTGATCCAGTCCCAAATAAAATCAATATGATTCAAATATTTTAATGGCATTTTGATTTAAGCCTTTTTAAGCATACCTGTATGAGTGAGGCTTTACTACTTCAGCATAAATTTTGGTATTTCCCATCGTTGCTAACTTCTGTAGACCGGTCAATTATCCTAATGAATGATTAGCAATATTATGATCATAACCAGATTTTGGATTTCATGCAATTTCAGCCATGTGCAGTTCTTCTGTGTCCACTCATTTTTTTGTTGTCTAGGCCTTCAGGTCACATTCTCGATGCAGCCCTTTAGTCTGGCACTCCAGAACCTAACTAGCTTTTGTAAGGTTTGTCCTTTCAATTTGGTGACCACTTGTAAGGTTTGATTTGACACTCCTTTCAGGGTGGGTGGCTGGGAAGTACCAGTCCTGTATGATGTGCCTCAATACCCAAACTGAAAATCCAGTTTGTTTCCACTTGATACCTTCTAGAAGCAAAACCATTCGTGTGGAAAACTCACAGTGACTCCTCTGTTTGATGGTCAGGAAAGTGTGACACCTCACCATTAGTTGGTTCTTAAAGTTCGTATGCAGCAACATTCTGACTACAAAAGATTTTTCAGAATCGTGTAAGTAGTGGGCAGTTTGAAGGTTAGCTATATACAGAATTACCAGTCTGTCGCATCCTGTTTATTAGCCCGATCTACTTCCCAGGCTTTTCCCTCTTTTTCTATGACTGTCATCACTGTCATGCAGTCTTGCTTCTGTCCGGAATGGCTCGTCCCTCCCTTTTGTTGGCAATAGGCTCAACTTTTGATGGTAAAAGTGAGGTTGCTGTATCAAAGATAGCGCTATGCAAAGTGGCTGTGTAACTATCAGGCAGGAGAGAAGAGAGTATTGGTATGAGAAATTAAGCTGTTGGGCTACAGAAGGGGAATGAGACATTGGGAAGTGAGGCATATCACAGAGCATGAAGGAGGAGACTGAAGTTGGTTGGAGGGGGGTTGCCTTGAAGGGGAGAAACTGAATATAGGCATGTGCTACAGTCTCCTGTCTCCCATTCTGTCTTTTTCTTTCTAGTTAATGAAGGGGGCTGCTTGCTTCTTGCCATAGAGGAGGTAAGGGAAAACTAACCTTGTGCGTACTTATAAGAAATTTTGATCTACATTCCCCAAAAGATGGGAGGGTGGTCAGGGAACTTTGAAGAAAGGTGGTGGAGAGATCCTCCTTCTGGACCCTCACCAGACTGCTGTACAGCGCATCAAATTTTTATATTTTTTTAAGGTTTCCTGAATCTGACTAGGTTCCAACACAACCTCTCCATAGAACACTTCTGAGCAAAGACTGTCTCTTACCTTTTTTTGGAAGTGGAACTTCTAGAGGTGCACCAATTAAGACTTCTGGGGCCAGTACCGATAGCGTATATTTAAGGAGGTATATCGGCTGATACCAATCTAATTTTTGATACAGCTGGTAAGGCCAGTGTGGTGGAAGCGGAGAGAGGGGAAGGAAGGGGTGTGTGGGGGCAGATCAACACCCCACCATGGTGAGGGAGGGGGCGGGGGAGAGGGGGAGGTGGCTTCTGCCTCTGTTAGCACCCTGGAAGAGTATGGTGGGGGGGTGTGCCCCCCAGATCTGCATGGGGCAGGCTGTAGCCAGGGCTGTGTGGGGCTCTTCTCGGTGGGGGCTTGGCTCAGAGCAGGTGCCAGCAGTGCTGAGAGGATGCTTTATCCACCCCAAATTTCACTGCTGCTCCATTCCCAGTGCCGCCAGCCATAGCTCTGGCTCTTCCCAGCAGCCTGCCCTTGGCCTGTGCAAAAATCCCAGGGGCATGTGCCTCCCGTGCCTCCCCCTGGGTGGGAGGAGTGGTGGGAGCCACCTCCTCCCACACCTATCTGGACAAGCCACCCACACTTCCATCCTGTGCCCCACCTCAGCTGGGCTTGTTCATGCCCCAGCCCTACTCCATCCCTCACCGTGGGGACCTCGATCTGCCCCCGCCCCCCACTTTTCCTCCCCACACAGACCTACCAGCTGGATGCTGCTCTCCAAGATGCCAGGCTTCATTCCTGACATTGTTGGTGACATTATTGGCCACTTCGGACAAAAAAAGCTGATTGCTGATGATGTCAATTTCCCATTTATTGGTACCAATACAATATGAACTGATATATTGGTGCACCTCTAATATCTAGTCTGCTTTCAGATCATTTTCTGATCCCTTTCATCTGGTGATTCCAAAGTAAACTGTTTCTTTGTTCACTTTTTCCAAATCTGAATCTCAGGAAAAAACTGGCTTCCCCTGGGTGGTTATCACATTTTGCCCAAGAAAGCTTGATTTGAATAAAGGATCAATATTTAATGACTTTCCATTATTACCTTTGTGCCAAGTACAAGAATTTTCCCTTTTCGCTCAGTACAGGAGCAAAAAGGCACTAGAGAAGTTTTAAAGGAAGCCATGGTCTCCCAAGGGTTAAATAGAAATTGAGAGTTGTATGCACACATTCCTCAAATCACCACAAGGAGGCCTTAAAAATAAAAGAAATTTTGTTTTCATTCATGAATATGTAGGGTTGGCAGTAACAGATTTGGAGTCTTTGCCACTAGGGGAATATTAGAACACTTTCCTCCATTAGGAGCTCACAAGGGGTGAATTCTGAAAGTCCAAGAGGAAAGGGAGTCTGCCTCTTAGCTGCTTTAAGCCACTATCTCTTCACATACTTAAATACCTGTTCATGGGCTCCTCTGGTATGAGTTATGCTGACTCTAGCTTCAGTGGGGAAAGCGGTGTCATAAGGAATGCTACTGGGGCATAGATCTGAATTTGTCACAGGCACAATAAGACAGAAGGCAGCTAATATACACGCTGGCAAGTACAACTGTCCAGTCCAACAGTTTGGTCTGAACCAGCTCCCAGTTACTTCAAGTGCAAAGTTGCTTTACCTATCTCTGTACACCATTCTGTTTGTGTAGGGGAGAGCACAGGAAACCAGTTTATTCTTATGTTTTTGAGCTTCTCACTTGTTCTAGATCGGTAGGGTGCAACGTTTTTGGCAAGTATGCCGCTCTGATCCTCCTCCCCAGCCTGATGTAGATTCATAGATGCTACGGTCGGAAGGGACCTCAATAGATCATCGAGTCCGACCCCCTGCATAAGCAGGAAAGAGATATAGTGCTCTGCTTTCTGCTCCCTGCAAGTTTTGTTGCTGTGTTGGCTACCCCCTCCCCCCCGATCTACTGTTACACATGGTGAAGCTGCCTGCACCACTTGCAGTGTGCCATGCATTGGCCACTCCTATTTTAGTAGGTTATGTTTATCTTTACTGAATGACTTCAGTTTGCATAACTAGGCTTTCATCTGCAATCTTTTTAAACAAGGTAATGCTATGTAGCTTTTCAACTTGTATAGGTATTTCAAGAGCCAATTTTCACTGGTAACCTTTGGTTACTGCTTTTGAAGATGGATGAAGAGTGCCCTTCAAAACACTTCTCAATCAGATGAGAGATTTAAACATGAGCTATGCTCTGACAATATTTGATTTCATAGAAAGGATGTTATCCTAAACGTAATCCTAGGAACTCTTGCTGTTAACTAACTGATGAAAAACTTGGAAGATATGCAAATGGTCAGCTTCTGTGCAAACACTTGTACAAAATTATGGTGGCAATACTTAAAAGCCTACACTGAAAGCAGAACTACTTTTTCTCTTTAGAAACTTGTTCTTTACTGAAATGTGGAGGTGTCCAGCTTCTCTGTAATTGTAGAAACAATCTACAGGAGTAACATATGCTTCAGAGCAATGGTTTTCAACATGTTTAGACTAGAGGCATCCCTTGGAAAATGCCAGCTCTTAGTGTTCAGTCTTGATTACAGAAGAATAATAGAGCAAACATTCTGTTGCAAAGAACTTAAAAGACCACAACAGGTTAGAATGTTTTTAATGCTATGGATTCCCTTTTGAAATCTCTGGGTTTATTGTATGAATCATACTTGCATACCTAACAGGGCTAACAGTCTGTGACTGCCTGTTGCACTCCTGAAAGGATCTGAAAGCACCCTGGTTGAGCATCACATTTCTAACACTGGCATCTTAAATCCAAAATGAATACTGAAGTTTGTCACATGCTTCTTCAGATTGGAGTAGCTGCATCCCTGTAATGGGAAAGAATTTCCCCCAATCCATATAGGTCCATCTTCATGCTGTAAAAAGGCAATTCTTCAGAAACAAGTCTTTATAATCAGAAAAATATCTACAACTCCACCAAGCCAAACATTACAGAAAGGATTTCAAGATATCCCATGTTTGACATTCTATATAACAAACATTGAATCTTTGGGAAGAGTTTAGATTTCCCAGGAATTTCTTGTAATTAATCAGTATTGATAGTTTTTAAAAATTCATAGTTTTTGTCCTTCGTATCTTCCTTACCTTTTCTCATTCAGAGACTGAGTACTCCATTGTGTCAGTCTGTCAGGCTGAACCTCCAAATTCTCACTGAGCAGCCCCCAATGGCTAGGGACAGAAGTTGCACATAAACCAGTTTAAGTGATCAAAAACTTGTTTAAACCTGTAACAGAACAGAAGATAAACCTAGTTGAATGTAGTATCAGACTTAAACTGATTTGACCCCAATCAATTATGAAACCTCTGTCTCAGACCCCTTCCTGGTTCAAATTAAGTCACAGTCCCCCAGCATCCCAGGATTCTTTGCAGCCCTGTGCTGGGCTGTGCTGCCTGCTTCAGAGAGCAGGGCTGGCCCCATCCCTCTGCTCCCTAGCTGAAGCAGTGAGGGCTGGCTGACAAAGGAGTGGTAGGGTGGAAAGCCCGACTGGGGATGCAGCCCTCAGGGAAACCTGGTCTAGAGCCTGGGGCCAGGGATGGGGTTAAACACCCCTTCCCCCACTCAAACTTACTGCTGGCTGCAACTGTGGACTACAAATCCCAGAAACACCTGGAAGCAGGAAGAGAAAGTGATGAGCAATCCTGCAGAGTCCTGCTGCTGTAGTTCTGGACTGCAAATCCCAGAGACTAGGGGCAGGAGGAAGAGGAAGTGAACCCACAGCCAGAGAGCTGTGCTCTAGCATCTCCAGTCTTTTGGCCTGAGCCACTGTAGGCATGTGGCTGCATGTCCTGAATCAAAGGCATATGTCTGTTCACTTCTGTTTCAATTTAATCTGTGCAGTGTAGGCTAACCTGCAAAGACTGAATCAATTCAGTCTCGGCCTTTTTGACTGTCTGTACTTAGCACATATGACCAGATAAGGGGTAGGATTAAGGTAAAAAGCAGCTAAATTTATTGTCTGATTATGTTGCATCTGAAAGATCACTAGGGAACAGTTTTTAAAAAGTAAATATTTAAAGGCTCTTTGCGTCTTCCTTAAGTGGTAGATTTCTGCTTTTGTAATTTTAACATTACACAGGCCTGCTAAAAGCAAAGATAAACATCAAAAGGCATAATAAAAAGATGCCAGATGTATTGTAGTATGTGAAACTGCCACCTTTTAACTGTAAAATAATTGAAGCAAACAAAAGTATAGTCATTTTAACAGAGAATATGAAAACATAGTGCAATGCAATTTGTTTCTAAATGGACCTAAAATTTGGATAAAAGTTTAAGAGTAAATATTGTGTGTTATATTTGCGTGTCACTATGTAGTTTGATAGTGTTTTGCTTTGAATCGGATGGTACTAGACTTGACTGTCAAAAGTGCTATCATTACATCAAGGGTGCTACAAGTCCTTTAGATAGGGTAGTTTCAGTTAAGTGTTTCATTAAAAAAAAAAACATCTAGCCCAAGAAGCAATATTATGGTTCATTTTAACCTATCATGGGATCTTGTAAGCAATCTGAAAAAAAATCAGCATCTTTAGTCAGACTTGGATTACACTTTGTCACATTTTAATTGGCAGCTATTTAGAAAAAAATATTAATGAAAATAATGGTTAGGGAAGGGTGGAATTATAGCGAACTACAAATGCTGGTGTTCGCTATTGTTCAGATACCTGAGTACACACAGCTGACTACCTTGTTTCTAGAGTAGGCTGGCATTTGGATTCTTTGTTTAAACTTTTGCACAGAATATACAACTACGTGTGGCTTATCGGATGTTTTCACTTAGGCAGAAGGTAGGATAGAGATTTTGTAAGCAACTCCTTGCTTGCTTGCTTCTTATAACAACATCTGAAGTAAGTTGTTGTTTATGAAAGCTTATCTATCTCTGATTTTTAGTTGGTCTATAAGGTACAACTTTACCCTGTCACAGACTAATGTGATTACCTCTCATTTGTACTTACAGCAGATATTACTTCTGAAGTAAGATGGGATGAAATAATGGAACATGGAGTTTTCTACTTCCTAGTTCAAATATAGATCGTATGCAAAATGTCTAAGGATTATTATGGTGAAATGAAAAGCATGTGAAATGAGTTGGTGGTCTCAATTTCAAGTAGACAGAAGTTGGTAAAATAGCATAATATTTTGTACTGGTTGCTCTCCTAAAGTTTTAAAACAAAGTCCATTCTATACATTACAGGTAAAATGTCTGCCCATTCCTAGAGTTCAGGTTTGCTTACAAACCATGTACAATTAATGTCAGCCTCTTCACTTCAAAGTTGGTAGCTCCTGCTAGCTTTTTCTACCTGAGAACCTCTCAGTCTTCAACAGGTCCTCTCTAAAGCAGTGGTTCTTAAACTTTTTTGTACCAGGACACATTTGTAAACACTGATTGGCCAGTCCTGACCCATTAAGTAGTTTAAATAGAAAACAGCTCCCTGGCCCTGCCAAGTGCCCCTCATTCACAACCTGCTGCTCCCCATTCCCAGGCTCCAGCCCCCCAGTGTGTAGGACTTTGGGGGGCACATGCCCCCCCAGATTTATGCACCTACAGCCAGCACAGGACTGCAGCCTGGCTGGACCAGCACGGGCAGAGCAGTCGCCACAACCCAACTGGTGGGACCCGGCACAGGGAGGTAGACCAGGGTGGCAAGACTCCTTGCTGCTGCTGCTGCTTCTGGGACCTCTATGCCAGCCATGTCACCAGCAACATGAGGAGTAATGGATGGGAAGGGTGGGGGGGACTGCACTGCCCTCACCTCCTCCCACTGCCAGCTGCTCCAGGCCGCAATTGTATCCTACCTCCGTGGCCCAGCCACCACTGCCGTTCACCTGCGCTGCCTGCTACCCCACCTCTTCTTCAGGGTAAAGCCACAGCCTGAGGGGAGTCGCAGTGGCTGAGCCATGGTGGTGGGGTAGAGCTATGGCCCAGCATGTAAGCAGCTGGTGGCAGGAGGAGGCCAGGGCAGCACAGCTCCCCCGTCTCCTTCTGTTACTCCCTGCGTGGCTGGCATGGGGATCCCAGCAGTGGTGGCAGCAGCAATGAGTCTCTCACTGCCCTGCTATGCCCTCCTGCACCAGGTCCTACCCATGCCAGTCCAGCCAAGCTACAGCCCTGTGTCCTCTGTGTGTGCACAAATCCTAAGGGGTCATGTGCCCCCCTCCATGTCCCCTCAACATGTCACCTGTGCCCCTGCACTCTCTTGACACACTGTCTATGCCTCCCCTCTTCCACTGCCCCACACTTACCTGCAGGGAGCTGCAGGAACTGCTTTCCCTACTACCTGTCTGTCTGTCATGTGCACGTGGTACCCTCTGCCTGATTGCCCTCCTCCTGCTCCCTCCACCCCCAAGCAGCCCCTTGCAGGCTAGAACTCTGCCAGCCTGCAAGGGGAAACCTCCAGTTTCCCACACTTTCTCTCTGAAGGAGAAAATCCATTCATGTTGTTAGTCAAAGGCCATAGAATATATGGTGCTAATCTACTCTGCTTTCTGCCTGAAGTCTAATTCCATCAGAGATGTATAAGCTGTCATGAGCCTAAGCTAACTTGGTCAGATGTGGTAAAAAGGACGTGCACAGAGCAAGAGCAATGTACAGTGACTTAGATGTGACTGCATGGGGTCAAGTTTGGGACACAAGGGTGTGGATGGGTGAAAAGCACTAAGGAGAAATATATATGGAAAGAAAAACCTCCTAAATTAAGAACTACTCAGTGTTCCTTTTACTTCTTTCTGGCTTTACTCAATTTCTCCCCAAAATGTGCTTTTTCAAGAAACATGGGTAGATGAAAAAAAACTATTTTCTTAGATGTTTCATGCTCCATGAAATGGAACTACTGAGACGTGTTTTTGTTTCTAACACTGGTTACTTCGACTTGTGAGTCAAACCTATACATTTCACAACCAATAGAATGAAGATTGCAGTGCTACAAAAGGAGTGCAGTTCCTGGCTAAAACTACTGGAGAGGCCTTAAGTTTTTAATTTAAAAAGTGCTGTAGAATCTCAAGACCTGGATTCATAAGGTATAAAATATGTGGTTCATTGACAGTACTGTCTGTATTTCAGTTCATATATTTAATGCCATCATTATATTATTTTTTTTTTTTTCCAAATTCATTGTGCGAGGATTTTTTTTTGTTCATATATGATAGTTTTTAATCCTCTCTTTATCTTTGGAAAAAAAAAAAGATCGAAGTGTACTATAGTTCTGTGATGGGTAGTTGCTTTATACCAAGATTTTGCCTGCCTGAATGCTGTATGTTTGTTCCAGAGGCATTATAACTTTTGTTAGTAATACTTCCCAGTTGTTTATACTGCATGTTTTATGAGCCAAATAAAAATATGTTGATCTTGACATGTTTCCTAGGGGCAAGTTGGCTTGAAATAACATTGTGGCCTAGTTTTTTTTAAACAGAGCACAAAAACATAGGAACAGTAGGAAAGAATTCACTTATTTTTAAAAGTGGGTAGGAAGAAAAAAGATAAGTTCCACTTAGACAAGTTGGGACTGTAGTCTTTTGCTTTTTGTGAAGCTGATAATTACCTGGAGACTTCTTGTAGTTTCAAATTTTGATTCTTTAAAAACTTAAATGGCCTGAATGCTAGAGTTGCATCTGCAGTGATGGGAAGAGAATTGGAAAGTGGACAAACAAGACTGTACACGTACATGCAGCTAGCTTTAAAGTGCTGTGTATGACAGTTCCTGACATCATGCCTAGAGCCAAGAACAACATCCACAGGTGCTGTTACAATGATAAAACCTCCTTGTGAGGAGGTAAGTGAACCTGCTTTTTGTTTTATTTATTATTTGAGAAATTGAATTTACGGTAGTTTATTTTGAAATCTGATTTAAAATGGTCAAAACTGGGGCCAGAAAGGAAACAATAGGGAGGTGGCTATCACACAGTCTTCAGTGAATAATGTATGGGGTCAGTGATTTGGAATATAACTTATGCAAGTTTCAGGGAAGCTGATTTAAAAAAGAAAAAAGAAAAAAAAGAAGCAATTATCAAATTCTTAAAGCTTTAGCAAAAGCTGTCTATGAAAAAATTACCCTGACCATGACTTCCTGTAGCCTACTAGGACTGGAGCGGAGCATTGCATATTGATTGTTCAAAGAATAGATTTCCATCCTTGTTAGTTAATTCAGTAAATTAACTTTCTGCTCCAAGATGCCATATGCTTATGCTACAGAAACTGGGATTGCCGGGGTGAGCATGTGGGAATACTGTTGAAGTTTTCTGACTTATGCAGTAGGTAGGGATAATGATAGCTGTGGGGAAGCACTCAGAACTACATCTGTTAGTGATCTTTCTAAGTAAAAAAGAGCAAGTTGTTTCCAATTAAGAGCTTGACTACATACCCTTTCATGAGGTAAATCATTGTTCCTTTCCCAAACTTGTTCAAAGTCAATGGGCTTACTAATCAAGTAAGGACTGTTTCTGAGTTGAGGTTTACCCAGCTGAGTCTTAAATGCATGTTGCAAGTAAAAAGGGAAGCTTGTGTTGATACTAGATAAAGTGTACATCAACCTTATTTTTCAAAATGAATTTCCTTTTTTAGTTTTTGCATCATATGTCTATGGAATGTTTAAAAATGTTTCCATCCACAACTTGCATGATAAAGGACTTTTAGGGCAGTTGGGAAAAAGATCTAAATGCACAGGTTTCCCTCTATTCCCTCAATTTAAAATTGCATCAAATTTCCATTTGGACTGCATTCCTTTTTAAAAAATAAGTATTCTGACTTTTTTTCCTGACATTGCTAACAGAGCCTGATGCCATGATCTGTGTTGCTCTTTATAGTCTCTGCTGATCCCAAATCTTTACGTTAAGAAGAGTTCAGCGTTTATTTCTGTGACACTGGAAATAGCCATGTTCTTACATGCTTGTGCAGAAATTATGATTTATTTGGTGGCTTGTATCAAGGAGAGTATTGTTAATGGGGCACTGATCCTTCTTATACCCTCCTTGTCCTTTCTTCTCTCTCTCCTTGCAGTGGGATTATAAAATCAATTATGGGACTAAGAGAGAAAAACTAAATTGGTAGTCATAACTTTCCACCTCCTTTTTTTCTCCCTTCCTCCCCCTCATATAACCTATCTTTTACTTTCTATCCATGAATAAAACCCCGCTTTTCGTTCCACTAACAATAAATTGTTTATATGGTGCAATTCAGTACTACAATTTTATTTAAAAATATTGACTTTTCCTATTTTGATGGCATGGAACAGCTACAGAGAACATGGGTTTGAATTGCCCCTCTCCTACCCAAAATGAATCAGAGCTCCAGAATAATTTGTTGTTATCATACTAAAACCTTGCCAAATACATGCTGTTGTGGCTTTTGGGGGGGAGACTTGTGGGTTAGCACAGTGGTTCTCCACTTTTTTTTGTACCAGGACCCATTTGTAAACATCAGTGGCCAGTCCTGACCCAGTGCCCCTCATTCCTGACCTGCTGCTCCCTCTGCAGGCCCCAGGCCCCCAGTGTGTGAGGCAAGGGGTGGGTGTGTGGGGCCTGGGGGGCCCCAAACAGCCCTTTGGAGGCTGGAACTCTGCCAGCCTACAAGGGAAAAGCCACAATTTCCCATGTTTTTCTCCTTTAAAGGAAAATCCATTTTTAAAGTTTGTTCACAACCTTTTCAAGTATTCTTGCAACCCACATTTGGGTCATGACTTGCAGGTTGAGAAACATTGGTTTAGCAGACCTGAAGGGAGAACTTCTCTGTAGTTGCCCTTCACCACCTTGTGTAGTTAAACTGCTAAAGAGTCTAATAAAGAAGAAGGGTGGGGGACAGTAAATGTAAGCTTTCTCTCTGTAGTGTTGTTCCTGCAAGTAAGAAGGCAACAGCACTTTCCTCAGTAAAAAGGGAGCTGAGTTTACTGAAATGATTTAAGTTGGTTGCCACATGGGATTGGGAAGGAACTTTCCCTTTTTGTTGCCACAGGTGTCTGGGGTGTTTCTCTCCTTCCCTACCTCCCCCAGCCTTTCCCAGACATTGGATGTTGGTTGCAATCAAGGCTCCAGATTTAGACTGGGATATGCTAGTGCTTCTGCTGGAACTAAACCCAGTGGTTTCTGATTTAAGGATCTTCCCCCTCTGCTTAGGGTCAGACTCCTTGTCACATTTGAAGTCAGGAAGAAATTTTACCCCATGGTCATACTGGTACAGACTGTGGGGCTTGTTCCCTTGTTCTGTACCAGGAGGTCACAGCCCTCCTTTGAACTCCTGAGTGCATTTTAAATACCTTTACAGTATGAGGACACTTACTGCTGTTGTTCCCCTGCGTTACCTGTGGCAGGTTACGGTGTTTTTAGTGTCTTTGGTCAGTTTGTTTGTTGCTGTGTGATAGTTGATTGTGTAGTTTTAGGGATGGGTTAGACAACTATTACATGGGATGATTTGGATAGGGATGGTCCTGCCTTGAGCATGGGGTTGGATTAGATGGGCTAGAAGGGACCTCCAAAGATTTGCTTTCCGATTATTCTGATTCTAAGCTTTTTCTGACTAAAATGTGGTCATGCTTTGTAGTTTCACTTTGGAAATTGTAGAAAAGCAAGAACAACATATCTTCTTAAAATGTATACAGATGCAGCCTAAAGTTTCTTCATCATCTAGACTGGGGTGTATTTTATTTTGGATGGAGGGCCACTTTAATGAGTTACGGTGAGTTGTCTAGGGCTGCAGTAGTAGCTCTGCCCCTTGACAGGTGCCCCACCCCCTGGTCACCATATTGAGACCAGAAGTCTTGCCCCCTAAACTTTCCCATCAGAAATCCTTCCTCTTGCCCCTGAAAGTACTCAGTTTGGGGGATTGCCATCTTGGAACCAGAACAAGCTGGATCTATAATGTTCTGGCCAACTGTTATGTCCATGGTAGACCACCAAATGCTGCCACTTAGCAAGTGAAACTTCAGCACCACTGACTGCTTCCTAGCAGAGTCCTGTGAGCTCCACGTGGGGCAGGGAGTAGAGGAGGCAGCTGGCTCCATTGTGCAGGACTTCCCCCCCCCCCACCTCCCCAGTGGTATGGTGCCATGGACCACCCAGCAGCTTCCATTGTGCAGGCTCCCTGCTACTCCAGAGAAGTCCTAGGAGCTTCACATGGTGGTAGGGAGTAGGGGAGGCAGCTGGCTCCATTGTGCAGGACTTCCCCCCCCCCACCTCCCCAGTGGTATGGTGCCATGGACCACCCAGCAGCTGAACTTGCACAGGCCATGAGTGCCCCAAGGGCCTGCCACCTCCTGCTGCTGCTGGTGGTAGCAGGGGCTGTGCGCCATGGGGGGGGAAAGGGGGAGACAGACCCCACCTACACCCCGCCCCCCGCACGCCACATGCAATACCCATACCCTGGCTACCTGAGCTCCATGCTCCCACTATCCTTTTGGGCCCACGTCGCAGGCTCTGAGCTTCTGCCAGCCCCCCACTCTGCGTTTCACCCAACTGCAGCTTCCCTACCTGTTGCCCAGAGAGCACTGCAGCAGGGATACAAGGAGGAGTCACTGGAGGCCAGGGAAGCTGCAGCAGTGGCAACAGCAGCCCCACTCAGAAGCTATGCATGCTGGCCAGGGCCAGGACCAGGGGTGCTGGGGCCCTCGTGCGGGAGGGTGGGAGTGAAGTGCGTGGGCTGGGTGGGGTACAATTAATTGGTGGGTGCCTGCAGGCTGGATGAAATCTCCTGGTGGGCTGGATTCAGTCCATGGGCTGTATTTTGCCTGCCCCGATCTAGACTGAACATAATCGCCTTGCCTCCTCTTCTAGGTGCAGTACTGGCCAGTTATGCCTCTACTGTGTAGTGACCCTTGTTGGCAGGGAGAGGCAGATCAAAGCCTTAGGAAGAAACTGCATTACTATAAATGAGGCTTCCCTCCAATGGTGGGACATTCTTCCGCAGGAGTAAGAATTGTCAATCTGCCTACACTAAATTGTTTAACAGCTGACTGGAAGTATTTAGGTTTTACAGACTTCTAGCTGGTGATGTCAGCCTATTTCTGAATCAGTAAAAATTCTTGTGTTGGTGTGTTCTGCAGCTCTGGGACCAACTTTGTGCAGATCTGCATAGCACTTTCTTAAAGTGAAGCTGTTCTAAAACATACCCATCGTGAAACAGCTTCTCAGTTGTCAGGTGCTGCTTCCTTGTTCACTTTCTCTTACTTTAGGTCCAGCTACAGAAGGGAAGTTGTAACTGGCTGCTGCATCTAAAAAATTCAGGCAGCCCAAGCCACTCAGTTTGGTAGTAAGCTCGCATGGAAAACCCACCCACACTGCTGAGCACATACTTCAAAAGAAAGTATAAAACCAACATTTTACAGTTAGTTAAACTCTGGATGTTTAGGTGTACTTGCTTTGTACCTGTAACAATGCCATTGCAATTGAGTGAGGGTGGTCAATCCTCAGCCCCTGGGCTAAATCCATCCCATGGTGCCATGTCATCTAGCCCACAGGATTCCCCACTAGTTCAGAAATTTGGGGTGAGGGAACAGTGGTAGAGCTTTCTTGCTGCCAAATTTTCAGACAGATGGGTCCTGGGTAGCCCTGTGCACTACAGTTGGGTGCCTTATGGAACTGGGACTAGCTTCCTAGATCAAGGATAACAAGAAGTCCTTTTTTCATAGTTTCATAGTTTCTAGGGTTAGAAGGGACCTGAGTAGATCATCTAGTCTGACCCCTTGCCATGACAGGAAAGAGTACTGGGGTCAAATGACCCCAGCAAGGTGTACATTTAGCCTCCTCTTAAAGACCCCCAGGGTAGGAG
>NW_017728886.1:31774397-31781217 GCF_001723895.1 Crocodylus porosus
CACTGTTCAACATCTTCATCAGCGACTTGGACGAGGGGGTAAAAAGCACCCTGTTCAAATTTGTTGATGACACTAAGATGTGGGGGACGTGGGCACGTTAGAAGGGAGGAATAGGCTGCAGTTAGACCTAGGCAGGTTACAGGGGTGGGCAGATAAGAACAGGATGGGATTCAACACTGACAAGTGCAAGGCGATGCACCTGGAGAGGAAGAACCAGCAGCATACCTACAGGTTGGGGAACTCCATTCTCGTCAGTGCAGAGGCAGAAAAGGATCTTGGAGTCATCATTGATGCCAAGATGAACATGAGCCAGCAGTGTGGGGATGCAGTCGGGAAGGCCAACCGCACCTTGTCGTACATCCACAGATGCATCTCCAGCAGGTCTAAAGAGGTGATCCTCCCCCCCTACGCGGCACTGGTCAGGCCTCAGCTGGAGTACTGCGTCCAGTTCTGGGCACTGCACTTCAAGAGGGATGTGGACAACATGGAGAGGGTCCAGAGGAGGGCCACTTGTACGATCAGGAGTCAGCAAGGCAGACCCTATGAAGAGAGGCTACGGGACCTGAACCTGTTCAGCCTCCAAAAGAGAAAGCTGAGGGGGGATCTAGTGGCCTGTTACAAACTAGTCGGAGGGGACCAGCAGGCATTGGGGGAGTCCCTGTTCCCCCCGAGCACTACCGGGAGTGACTAGAAATAATGGTCACAAAGTGGCAGAGGGTAGATTCAGATTAGACATCAGGAGGTGCTACTTCGTGGTAAGGGCGGCGAGGATCTGGAGCAAACTTCCAAGAGAAGTGGTGCTGGCTCCTACCCTGGGGTCTTTAAGACAAGGCTAGACAATCACATTGCTGGGGTTGTTTGACCCCAGTACTCTTTCCTGCCCCAGCAGGGGGTCGGACTTGATGATCTACTCGGGTCCCTTCCGACCCTACCAACTATGACACTATCTTAGAGAGGAGGACTGGGAGGGGGTGGTACCAGGGCCCAGTCCCAGGATGTGTGGGTTGGGAGTGGGGTGCTTCTGGGGCCCAGTCTGAGCACAGTGTGTGGGGTTGGGATGAGGCATTGCTGCCTCTGGGGCCTGATCAAGGTGCATGGGTCAACAAGGAGGTGATGCTGCACTCTGGGACTCGATCCTGATGTGTGGCACTCAGTTCAGCCCCTGAACAGGCCCCATGCCACTCATCTTCCCCACAGAGCCAAAAAGTTAAGCACCACTCGAATTGGAGAATCTCCCCATAGTGTAAATCCCTCTTCATAGAGAAGCCCTCAAATGACACTTGAGCTGGAGTTTAAACAGACATTTGGAAAAGCAAAACAGGAAGTACTGATAATTGAAGATTCACAGTTTTTATCTCTAACAGTCCATGAGATTGGGGAACTTAATTCCTATATTTAAAAATGTGAAGTGCTGACTCTTCAAAATTATTGTTCCTCTTGTGACTGAACTCTTGGTTGTTTTTTTGAACTTAGTGCATGAAAGCCCCTCATGAACAGAATTTCTGATAGTGCAGCCCTGTTTTGACAGTCTCACTGTCTTTAATAAAAGTAACTTTGAAATCTGTCACATAACAGATGATACGAGTTGGTATTTGTCCTATTTTATTTTGTTTTTGATTATGGGTGTGTGTGTGTGTGTGTAACTACTCTGAAATTCCATACATCCCTACCGAGGTCTGCGAAATTGGAGGCAGGGGTGTGTGTATATATATGAATATGTATGTGTGTATATATTCTCCAGTTCTTCTGAATGACAAATGTAGCTTAAGTCTGTTATCACATAATTGTGAGTAGTAAATAAGGGACAGCAAGAATTCAAGGTATGTTTTTGCTGTTTCATAGTTCTTACTAAAGATTTCATTACTATTTAACATTCAGCTAAAATGTACAAATTAAATGAATACAAAGGTTGGTATCAGCTGAATATGAAATGACCTAAAAAAAAAACCTAGTATAAGACTTTGGTGTACCGATACAATAACAAATCCTTCATTAAAAGGATTGATTCCCCGCCCCCAAAAAAAAACCAGAATGGATCATGCTGACCCATATGCAATCAGGACCTGGCTATTGGTTACGCAAGCTTTTTAGTTTAAAACCTAGCTCAGCATGTAGGCTGAATAACTATAGTATTTTAAGGAGGTAAGATAATTTGCTTCATCTGAATCAGATCACTTTTGACTGTTTTGCTTCTATTTCATAATTAAGTAGAAGTTAAACTATGTATTTATATTTTTTTGCCATCTTTCTCAAAAGGCTCAGGGCAGCTTCCAATAGGAGAATAGAATAACTTAAAATAAAAATCCTTATAGAACAGGAGAAACAAAACAGAAATCCATTAAGCAGTATGCCAGCCTAGCTGTACTTGCTAAATGCCTGCCCAGATAGGAAAATCTTACAGTGCTTCTGAGAGATGTCTAGGCTTTAGCTCTGGCAGCCCTCAAGAAGCAGGGCGTTCCAGAGCTGAGAAGAGATTACTGAGAATAATCTCCCATGCATTTTGCCAAGCATACTTGGCTCATTGATCATTCTTGCAGGAGGTTGTTCTCTGACTTTTTTAAGATCACAATGGAGTGTCAGGGAGAAGGTGATCCCTAGTGTGTAAAAACCAAGACCATTTAGGGCTGTATAGGTCATCTTGCCCGGAGTGAAACCAGGTTAAGCTACATCAGTTTTTACTTCAGTTGCTGTAGTACAAAAGCATTCAGACAACAGTTCCAATGCATACAAGTGACACACTCACAAGTAAGAAGTCTCTCTGTGCTCCCCTCATTATTCATCTGTCCATGACCTTGGGCATGCTTACACAAACAGCATTGTACTTTAACTACAGTGCACATACATGCTTCATCAGCATCTGTGACTCGGTGCAACAAGTGTCAGGCCTACAGTGAGCTATTTGAGATGCTGAAGTCTGTTTTAAAAAATTAGTATTTTATGTGCTGTCCTTTGTTTGTAATGTAGCTGATTCAGGAAACTGTTTGACTCGGCTTCAAAATTGATTTATAGCACCTTGGAAACTATTTGGACATCTTCCTGTCTAAAAATATTGTACTGTAGCTCTCAAGATGTTTAGGTTGGGGTTTTTTTTAAGGTTTCAGGAAGGTTAGGGCTGTAATTAAACTTACTAAATTTTTCCAGTTGCACAAGTGGTGCTTTTGAGACCCATTTCTAGGGAAATGGTGGGAGTAGCTTATCAGAGAATTTGTAGTTTCTATACTGCTCACTTGTATATTGTCTGAAAAATTATACAACTTCCTATGATGCACTTTAACATGATACATCTGTTTTAACATGCAACTGCTGTGATTTCCACCAAGCATTTTCTTAAGTTATGACTGCATAATTTTCATACAGACAAGTAAATATGTAGTGCCTTGTGAAATAATGCTTTTCATTTCTTTTCTGAACAAAGAAGATAATATAACTAAAATCCTGTTTTAAAATGTTGATATGTAAAGTCAAAGTTAAGTAAAATCCAGATATAATTACTGAATGCTTCTAATAGTAAAAAGCTTCTTGTTAGAAAAGAAAAAAGTTTCAAGGACTCTTGATTAGAAAAATTACTTTAGTCCATTCTGTTTCCTTTTATTTACTTGAAGGAAAGCAATCTTACGTGCTTCCTGCTTTACAGGTTTTCCAAAATAAGTTGTTCAGCAATATCACATGGACCATTACTGACCTAGTTTAATTTTCAAATAATTGTCAGAATTGTGTGTGATTTTCATCTGTATATGATATATCTGTGTTAGATTATATATATATTTTGTGTGTGTGTGTGTGTAAATAGGAATGAAGATCATAGCCAAACTGAATGCTTGAAATCTTAAACTTGGTGCTTTTGGAGTTCCAGGAAGAGCACTTAGCCAGATCCTTGCACCCATGGAAGAGCCCCATTGACTTCAAGAGGGTGGTCACCTAGATTCAGCTGCAAGGCTAGGGCTGTAAGCAGCCATTGGATGGACTTGTTTGGTCAACGTGTGGGGTTTTTTTTTGCTTGTTTTGGACATTACAGTGCCCTTTAAATGCTTCTAAACTAAAAGTTGCTCAACAGGGGCTTCTTCTCTCACACTTGTTTCCAGAATTTTGCTGGCTTAAGTTGACTCCTTTCCTATAAATTGTCTTGCTTTTCATTAGCGTTTCTTTTATCTGTTGTTGTGGGGAGCACCTGAAATTACTGTAACTGAAAGAACACTAGAGGAACAATATGACCCTTTTCAGTTTAATTTGATAGTACGTTTTATTGTTAGATTCTACAATTTCCCTGTGTAGTCAGGTTTCCTTGTTAGTGTGACCTTTTCATGCAGCAACAGGGAAGAAAAATGCTTTTAAATTAGAACTGTGTTCAGCCACAAAGGTTGGCACAGGTACATGGCAGATGTAGTATCCAAAAAAACTCTTAACTTGTTTTAGAAATTGTGGCTATAATTACTTGTTTCTACATCTTGCTTCGGGTGTCTGCCTCCCTACCTCTGAATATTAGTTGTCTTTCCTTTCCAACTAACTTTGTGGTACTTGGCTTTTGCCTGTTAACCTTTCTCGGTTTTCTGACTGAGAAGTATTGCAGCCTGGGCCTCATTCTGATGTATGGAAGAACTGTCTGGTTTCTCTCATCTGTTGCACTTGTTTTACACTGTTGCACTGCCACAGACTTAAGTGATGATATTCCTGATTTTATTACATGATAAATGAGTGTAAACAATCCTTGTAAATCTAACCAGAAGCTGATGGCCAAACATTCTTTATTTTTTACTGTTCTGTTCCCTCATAAGAGTACATCAGTCTTAAGTGCCCTTGAAGATGCACTGTGAATCTTCCTATTTCAAGTGGTTACCATGATCCATCTCTCTCTAGACACAGGGCTGTAGTTTTTTCATATATATCTCTGTGCATATGTATATTGCAGTATGTGTTATATATTTCAATATATGTATGAACAGAAGATATATGAAAAAAACTACATATGCTGTGTTTTGCAGATGACTTTCTGAAATCTGCTTATTAAGATGCACTTTATAGGCAAAGATTGTTATAGGCATTATGAACTCAATATCCTCAGACTTGTTGAGAGTAATATCCTTCACTCTAGGGATCCCTTAGAAAATGCCAGCCCTTAGCTTGTTCTTACGTTCTGACTTTGAAAAAAGTAGTTGAGAATTGCTTGTCTAAGTGATCCGTAATGCTTTCCTTTCTTATCTGTCCAAGGTGTATGAGTCTGTTCTCATTCCAATGGATCTTGAATTACTTTAAACAAAGCACTTGTATTTTAATCAATCAACTTTGGGACCTGGAACATCAGAACCCTCATGGACAATCCTAATAATGAACTCCCAGAGTGCTGTACCACAATCATAGCTCAAACCCAGGTGACACAATATTGACATTACTGCAAAGAGTTAGACCTGGCAAATGGGTAATGGGTAGCTTAAAGAATAGGACAGTGGTTATATCCTCTTCTGGAAGGGTAAACAGGAAGGAGAATGCCAACTCCACATAGTTGGCTTCGCCATTTAAGAATAAACTCATAAACCAACTCAGTGAGTTCCTATTGGAATTAGTGAGTGTGGCAGAAGGCCACCTCTGTTTCGCCCCAAAAACTCTGCTCTGTGACAGACAGTTTGGTTAGGATGGGACCAGCAAAGGATATACACCTTACTCTATCTCTTTAGGTAACCTGAGCTGGATACATTCCTGAGGGAGGGGGGAAACCTGCTTCCTCTGCCTACGTGACTGGCATCACTTACCTGGGTGAGGGGCTTGGGCTCCCTGGGGAGCTAAGAACTGCCAGTCTACCCAGCAACTAGTGATGCATTTCAGATTGGTTGGCTGACAGCCAACAGGTGCTGGCCTCCATCGGGCCAGGTAAATATGTTCATAAGGGCTATATAAGTTAAGGACTGCCCCAGAGGAGGGGGCAGCAGCCATGAGAGAAAAGCTGGACCATCTGAAACTTGCTCGCTCTCTCTCAGAGCTCATGATCAAGGAACTGCCTGTCTCCAGAGTGAATCTCCACCTGCCTCTAGATGATACTTGTGAGTAAGCTGTCTGAGATCTAACTAGATATATAGCTTGCAGTAACTCAGATGCATGATCAAAGGCTACCCAACCATGCCAATTTGCCATATGGGATTTCTCTGGTATTGTTCTACTCTGTACCCTATTGCAACCCTACCCCTTGTAATCAGTAAAGTTCTCCTTTGTACCTAGCATGGGAGACTTATTCGGTGTGGGTCTAGATTATGCCTTGGGGTCCCCTTGGTTTGGCTGACTAGGGGAAACCACTACTTGTGCTTCCAATTAAGGAAGCACCCCCCAGTGCTTGAAGTGAGTCAGGTACCCTCAAGGGCTCCTAGGCCTGTGTTACCCAGGGGATGCAGAGCCAGAATCAAGCCCAGCCCTGGGTGGTAGCAGTTTTTACCCCAGGATAGTGAGTGTGCTCCAGGAAGGGGGCCATACATGAGGTGCCCCCAGGGAGGCACTCAGAGCCTGAAAGGTGGTTGGGCGCAGTGAAATGGGTGGCTCAACACAAGAGCATCTCCTACTGGCCCACCACACTGAGCGCCTCATGACTGTCTCAAAATGGCAGGGAGTCAATATGTCATTGTCTTCAGTGTGTATGCCTCAACTCTTGATGCTCCCAATGAACCAAGGAGGAATTGAGGCTAGTCGGTCAGGCCCTCAGGGACCATGACCCCAGGGAGATGGGAGTTCAAGAAGAGTGGTTGCTTCCCAAGGAAGCGATCCTCAGTGCACAAGCTAAATCTATTCCAACACGGAGGAAAGGCAGCAAGAAGGCACAGCAGCCCCCCTGGCTCTCCAG
>NW_017728886.1:31781317-31807053 GCF_001723895.1 Crocodylus porosus
CTTGCTGGGATCCTATGACCCCAGCTGACTTCCTGCCCTTTGGGCAGGGGGCTGGACTCGATGATCTCCCGAGGTACCTTCCAGCCCTAATGTCTATGAAATCTATGAAATTCTTTGACATCCTAGGCTGAGTCCTTTTTGATGTTTGTAACAGAGAGCCCTAGCTCTGTTACCAGAAAGGAGGCTGGTCCTTTTACGAACAGAACTTTCTGGGCACAGCCTGCTGGCAGGGTAGAAGTTAAAAGCTGAGCCTTGCCAGCTAGTCAGGTGATCGGAAGGGGGCAGGCCAGAACTATAAAAACCCTGGGCTGAGCAGGCAAAAGGGGGTTGGCAGCAGAAGGGGTAAATTCTTGATGACTCCCAGAGAAGCTGTGGCAGCCCCACAAGAAGGAGCATAGCGGACAGTGGGAAGCAGAAGCATAGAGCCATGGAAAATGTGAGTTGGAAGACTGCCTTCCTTCATTTTATTTTTTTATAGTCCACAGACTTACTGCTTGTGTTTGACTGGTAGACCAGTGGTTTGTGGTTGAGGCTGTCGAGGAGGAGGAGGCCTCATTAGTGCCTTGGGGCGCAGTCATAAAAGGCCAAAGGGCCCAGTACACTAGTGGGTGTAGCTGTATAGGGCCCAGAGCTGGCTGTAGGACTTTGAAGCTGGATACAAGAAAAGATTTTAAGGGTGCCCCTCATAGGCCACTAGAATGCTGCTGGGGCGGGCAACCTGTTACAGTGTTCCAGAGGCTTATTTTGCACCATAATTTCAATGCCAGACTCGAACCTCTGGAATAGAACCATTGGCAAAGAAGTGGGGAAAAGTCAACTCTAACGGTATCTTCCTCTTGATCAAATATTCAGAACATGGATTCACCATTGCCTGCCAGAAAAATAGACTGAAGACATCATAGTAACATCCACAGTGCATGGCAGTGGTAGCTGCAGCTCAGCTGGGAACTAACGTTTCTTTTGATTCAGGGTGGTAGTCTTCTCGTAGTGACTAGTAACATTCCTATTCTTAATAAATCTCTTCATCCAGAGGGTAGATAAATAAAAATAGTCTTGCTCTTTCTGAAAAGGTTGCATTCTTTATTTTCCAGTTGGTTAGCTGCTCTTTGTTTAAATTTTAGGAACCCTCTCTTCCCACCTTATAGATCAAACTGTTTGGGTTCTAGAACTTCCAATGGCTCTTACCAGTTCAGAACACCTAGCGGACCCCTTTCTGAGGGACAGAGAAAATGTTTGAGTTAGTATTTTAATGAGGAAAATCTTCCTTTTAAAATAACTTATAAGAATACACTACTTGGTTTTTCAAAGCAATAACAATCTTGTGTTTCAGGCTCATAGTACTGAAACAGTCTTGAAAAGTGAAGATGTACTTTGTCAATAGCTTTAATGTGTTGTTCGGCCATTTTTAGTACGCTGTCATGCTTTTAGTTAGTTGATATATTAACAGAGACAACTAGAAAAGTTAGCCGTATATCTTGGATTGTCTTCCAAAATAAACTTTTCTGTGATAACAATTTGCTGATTTGATCTGAAGCATCATATCTTTGATTTTTTTTAAACAAGTTGTCCATATCGAGCTGAGTAGTTAGTGTAAACAGCTGATAAATCTCATGCAGATTTAGGGTTAGAGAGAAACTTTTGTCAGGAATATTTTGGGAATGCATGCTTAGTTTTTTTGTACTACAGCCATTCTGTGGGGGAGGATGCACGCACACACGCACAGAAACGCATCTCAATGCATCCTCCCCCACGCTAGTTACTCTGTGTGTGTGTGTATAAATAATTTGGTTTAACTTACTTGTTTTAATACAACTAATATATATAAAATGAAGTAATATAATTAAGTTCAACTGAATACAATTTAAGAGCAAATCTCTCCCTCTTTCTCTCCATGACAATAACCACCAATGTTAAGTAGTTGTGTGGTTTTATTGATGCAAGGAAAAGGCACTTGCCCAGAGAGCTTTCTGTATGAGGGAATTCCAGTCCCTGTTACCTACTTATACCTTAATACACATACTTATTTTTGTTTCTTTGCTCATCTTCATTTAATGGGGTTGAGGTTTTGTACAATGCATTCAATATTACTGACCACTTACATAGTTCTCAGTTAAATCGGTAACCAGCATTCTGTGCACGCTGTGGCAATTCTGAGTATGCAACAAAGGCATTGACAGGAAAACAGTGTGCCTGTAAAGGAAAGGCATGAATATGTAAAATGGAGAAGTAGCAAAAAGGTTGAGGGGAACTTAAAATTAATTGCCAAACTTATAAGTATATCCTTCCAGTAAGCAGGGGAAGAGGATAGATGCGTAATTAATTCTGTTCTAATCTTCAGTGCTGTTACCTGATCATGCAGAACAGTATTAAGTTGAAGCGACTAGAATGGGTACTAAATTTAATTTTTCCTTATGAGACAGGACTTGATCAGGTTGGATCTAAGGTGAGTTGATAGCATTCAAACAAGTCATTACAAGTTAAAATAAGCTTTAAAGTTTTTTTGTGTTTAGAGAAACTGAACAAGATTACTCACTTCCTAAAATATAAACTCTTGCATTTCTGATGTAAGAAGCCCTAAGACTTTTTATGCATACATGATAGTACAAAAATGACTGAACTACAAATTGAAAATTTCCAGCTAGCTAATGTTCAAAGGTCTTATCTCCAGACTTCTTTGCCAGAAATCCCAGTCCAAAAAAACATCATTGCACTTTTTAAATGGGTTTTGTGTATAGAGTGCAAAATTTTTCATGAGATACCAACTGTTTTACCAAACTGGTTGAGGCGATGGGCTCTTCATATAAATAAACTGCTAAAATTTAATAGGCTGTATAGGATTTGTGCTGTAATAGAGACCTACAACTGACAGCTTGAAGATCTTGCTTTTAGAACTCTTGGGGCTTGGTGCTGCTGAAAATCAAGCCTCAATTTTCATATATAATGAAGCTTACTAAACAGTTACTTGGCTGCTTATTGTTATGGAATAAATCCAAGTTGATGTCCTCTGGCAATTCATCACAGTCTTTAAAAACTTAACTGCATAATTTTGCTGTCAGGAGAATGCTTCTGAGGAGTCTGTAGATGAAACCCCATAATTTCATCTGATGGGCTCAAAAAGGTTTTTTCTGAAAAATCAAGTCAGCTTTTCCTCTTTAAACGACCTCGTTTAACAAGGGGATGCTGCTTTTGTCCTGATTTTTACACTTGCAGGTGATGTTTAGAGAAAGCTAATAAAATTAGGTTTCTTGATGGCATTTTCTTGATGGAGGAGTGATTTTAAAAGTTGATTATTACAATATGCTAAACTTGAATTACAAAAACTATTCTTTTCAGTTACTTTGTACACTTCTATCTCGTATTGGTAGGATTTCTAGCAATATGAATGACTGACCAAAGTTCTGGTTCATTTTGATGCAATGTCCTGTGGAAACTAGATGCTCTCTGCCACTGGAGCAGATGCATATAGCACAATACTGTATGCAGCTCTCTTGCAGCTGTTTTCATTTCTCAGTCATACTATTCTTATACTCTGAGGAAAAACTGATTTTGTAAGAAGGCTGTTGCCTAATTTTGTGCACGTTAACTCTTTCCATTTTAAATAGAAAAAAGTAACATCACATACACATTTTCATCATAAGGTAGTATTATAAGACATAATTGCAAAACTGTTAATATAAGATTGAATATTTTTAAAGTAAATTTGGGTTTATAAATGCCTTTAGTTTCCATGTAATAATAAATACAGCAGTTCTGTTTATGATTTAACTTTGTAAAATATTCTCTGAAGGTGACCTGGAAGGCAACTTTCCACTTCGATGGTTTCAGGTTCTTTATGGAGATCAAAACTTTCAGGTTGCTGAGAGGCAGTCTAAGGAATGGAAGAGATGAGGGCAGTGAGGTTAGTTTCATCAGTATGCCCCCTTTTTTTCAACAGCCTATACAGTCTCTTTATAGAACTGATTACAAACATTCTAGTTACAAACTAGAATGTATGGATGAAAGAAGCTGGGAACTTTTTTTATTTTACAAATACTATTAGAAGTATTGCTTTTAGTGAAAATTCTAAAGAGCAGGCTTGTCTGTACATAACAGAATTCATACTTTAATATTAAGAGGTCATCCTATGTTGTGTTTAGTTTTTTAATACTGTTCCCCAGGCTGGGAGTTTTGACCCATATATTTATGGGAAAACAGGATTATGGGTTTATGGGTAAGACAAGTAAACTACAAATTCATCATTTAATGCTGACTTATTTACAGAAGTCTGCCTAAAACATCTGCTTCAGATTTTTATTCTGACTGCAACTGAAAGTTTACTTAAGAGCAGTTCATAAACTTTTTAGGAGATTTGAGTCAAATTTCAACAGTGGCAGAGCTGCTATGCATCCATATTTGTGTCCCTGAACTGAAAAATGTAGGACCCTGTTCTTGGAAGTACTGCATTTCTAAGTGTCCAGAAAAAGGACTTGCAGGTGGTCAGCAGCTCTGCAAGACATCATGTTGGGCATCCAAAATTGGGGCCTAAGCTGAGTCTCTTACCTGAAATATTGCTGTCAGTCAGGGACATAGCTATACAGGCAACACTTCATTTTTATTATTAGAGTTTATTTCATTCAAAGTGGGACCTGAATTAAAGCTATACCAACAAAAATATTGTTTTGCCAGCGTACGCTCCATTGACATAAGAAATATTTTAGGTATATTCCCTTTCCCCCACCCTTAATTTTAAATGCATTAATGGTACAGGAACAGGCAAATGTTAAAGGGAGTGTGGTGACTTGGGAGGATTCTACCACATATGGTGGACATATCCCAGAATGAAACTGTTCTGGAAGAAGTTTGGAGACATGGTGAAGAAACTAACAGGATGCCAGCTAACAGATAACCCCTTAGTGTTATTGTTTCCGTGGTTAAAATGAAGTGTGTGTGTGTTGAATGCAATGTTTTACTGATATATTTAAAATAAAATAAAAAAGTTGGAACCCTACTAATACCTCAGAAATAAACAAATAAATTCTAAATACCTGTATATTTTTGTATTTGATTTTTGTTTTTTATCATAAAAAATCAGAGCTCTCCCTGCCTCCTTTGCTTACTAGGATGTGGGTCTAGCTGTGGCTCTCCCCCCTGCTGCCTCGTTGCTCTGAGCAGCCCTGATGTGCTGGTGCCCTACCCCTTCTCTTGCTGGTGCCCCTCACTCCCAATCCACTGTCCTCTACCCTCTCCAGCCCTGCTGGTGCCCCTCACTCCTGACCTACTGCCCCCAGGCCCCAGCCCCCCAGTGTGTGGAGGGGGTGAGTTTGTGGGCTCTGGAGTGCGTGGATGGGGCAGGCAGGGGTGTAGGCATAGAAGCAGTGGGGGATTGTGGGCATAGCTGTTGTGGGGGGGGTGGGGAGGCCTGTGCCCCCCCCCCCGATTTCCGCACCCACAGTGGGTCACAAGGCTGCTGCCTGGCCAGACCAGCTCTGGGCAGGAGCCACCTCTGCGGTCCAGTAGGTGGGACCACACTGGGAGGGAGGGAGTACCACACCACCATGCCTGCCAAGGTGAGGTGCAGCAGCGGTGTGGAGTTGTGCCCCTTGCTGCTGGCCTTACCTTGTCAGCCATGGCAGCATAGTGCTCCCTCCCATGCCAGGTCCTGCCTCCTGGGCTGTGGAGGCAGTTCCTGCCCAAAGCTGGTCTGGCCAGGCTATAGCTCCTCACCCTGCCATGGGCACAGAAATCTGCGGAGGCATGTGCCCCCATCCCCATGTCACCTGTGCCCACATAGACTTTCCTGGTGGGAGCTGCAGGAGTTGTTCTCTACTACACTACCTGGCTTTCACTACATATATGCGTCCTGTGCATATGCACCTCTGTATTCTTCTCCCTCCAGCCCCATCAGCCCCTTGCTAGTTGGAACTCTACTAGCCTGTAAGGGGAAACCTGTGGCTTCCCAGGTTTTTCTCCTTTAAAGGTGAAAATCCTTAGTTTGCTGTGTTTTTTGGTGACAAATAGAAAACCCAGATCACTGGTCATAAAGAACTGATCATTTAACCACTGCCTTTAGATAATTTTGATCCTGTTAGGTTCAAAGCATCCGTCAGAAAATCCCAGCTCTTAGTTTTCACTCTTTTTTGACTATGGGAAACTAACATGGCTTTTTTTTTATTGCAAAGAATTTAACACAGCAGGTCAGAATTTTTTTTTAGCACTATGGATTCTTATTTGAAATGATTGACTTAATCTTGTGAGTTGTACTTGTACACTTACTAACATCACATACCATTCTGTGATACCACTGAAGAAAGGATCTTAAAGCACCCTGAGGTGCTGCATCCCCTGATTGAGAATCACGGATCTAAAGCCTGTAAGAATTACAATTGTAAAAGCCTTAAAGAGCACCATGAACACCACATGCCCCCAGAGGCTGGGGGGCACGGCAAGCTCCTGCAGGTGGCAGTGGCACTGTCGGTGCTGGGGGCATGGCGGCAGTGAGCAGGGAGCTCCTGTAGGCAGCCATGGTGCTGTTGGTGGTGGGGGGTAGGGGGTGGTGAGCACCACCTGCAGACCAGCAGTGGCCAGTGATGATTGCAAACCGCACACGACGCCACCAGCAGTGTCAGCTGGGGGGGTGGCGAGTGGCGAACACCCGCAGGCACTGTCGGCAATATCAGTGGTGCCTTTTCACAGGGGGTGCACATGCACAAAAGCAGTGAGACCCCTGAAATCACTGACTGGTTTTAAAAACTTTGGGAAGTTTAAGTAATAGAAAAGTTGTCCTGTTGAGTCCAGTGTTTCATGGGGGAGAAGGAGAAAAGATGCTTATTTGAAAATCTGGTAGAATTTTTTTGGAACTTGCTAAAAAGAATCTTCTCCTGTCTCCAAACCAGAAAATGAGTAGAAGATATTAAGGTTTGTATTATGCACAATTTTAGGGGAAAAGAAGGTAAATTATGTAGAGGTGGAGAAACACAACAGCTTAACATTAACTGAAGCAAAGGAACCGTCAGACTGAAAGGAAGAGAAGAAAAGAGCGTAAGACTCCTGTAGACATACCCTTGGGTTAAGGGAGTACTGTTGATGGAAGACGAATATCTGGCTAGTTGCATTTGTTAATAAATGTAAGTCTGTTTCATGTATACCAGGAGAGCTTTCCAGTCCCACTCCTGGTCTAGGTAAAATATCAGCTTCAGTATGGCATTCAATACAATTAATTTCCAAAGTGAGGCATTTAAAACTCTGCTCCATAACTGAATGCTGTGGCTTGTTTCATATATGCCAGAAATTACAGTAAGGAGCTAACTTCACCTGAATGATCCTGAAGGGTTCTGAGCATTCCCAACTGCCATTAATAACTACAGGCATTGAAGACACTGAACACTTTGGATGAGAAGGCTGGGATCAAGTCTGAAGTACCTGAAGTAATATAGTCCTCAGTGTGTGGCCTGATGATTCAACGAGAAAGGCTATAAACTTTTTTGCAGTAGGGACTCTTAGTCTTTTAATTGCCTGTCAGAGTAGAACCATGATCAGGCTAGACTCTGCAGGTACTATTGCAATACAAAAAGAGTTATTATAGCCATTATAATTATGCAGGTATTTCTTTACCCTGTATAGACCAGGTTCATTGCCCAATGAAATTATTGGGTGAATCAAATGTGAGAGCTGGTGGGGGTGAATCAGGTTCTAAGTTCCCATGTTCCCCTATTTGACTTCGCTTCTGTACTGTATGGGGAAAAGCATAAAGTGCTGCATGTAAAATATAATTCCTTATACAGAGAAAAATGATCTTTGAAACAAATCTACTCTTCCTCCCAATCCCAAACTTTGTTAATTTATACAGTATCATGAAGATATAGAGTATTTTACAAGGTGAAAAAGGCATAACCCTGCCTTGAATTTCATAATGTAAACTTAAACTTGGCATACGAAGTAATAATGGAGCAATTACAGAAATGACAGATAAATTATAAATAAGATTTTGTGATTATTACAGATGCATCATGTGATTCTCTGATAGTTTTATCAATCATAATTGTAACCTTGCCTGTTTCCTGAGCAGAGATGTTCAGGACAAAGGTGATAGTAAAGAAATAATAATAACAACACATTAACTATATCATGAATTGAACAATTAAGTTCCAGTGCATAATTATGAAAGTGGGTTACAGTGACACATGTTATGCAGCTTGTTCTCCTTTGATTTTTTTTTTTCCTGTCTGCCCTCTCCTTTTTTGGGAGATGTTTGGTTGAGGGGAGGAGTCGGAACTGATATATTTCCCTGCTACATAAACTGCTGCTTAAAAAATGTAAAGGAAATGAGTAACAATTATGTATATAAGACATAAATTCAAGTGGCAGTTGGTCTCTAATAATATACTATGTGCAAAATGGCAGTCAAACCTAGATCAGAGAGAGGTAGTACCTAAACTGTCAAATCTTTGCTTGCTTCTGTAAACTGTTGTGTTATTTATTGAACCATGCAACTAACTTGTAGCACCCAAGAGCTCCAGTTTTGGAGGACACCATTTTGGTATGTGCTGTATAAACATGGAACAGAAAGACAGTCCCCATTCCAAGGAACTTGCAGTCTTAAGACAAGAGGGATATGTACAAGGAATGAATTAAATAGTATTGGTCAGGGTGGTGGGCACTGGTGTATGCCCAGGACCACGCTAATTGGTGTCAGAGCTTTAGATGTGACTGTGCTTCTATTGTTACGTTTCTTTTCAGTGCTGGCAGGTCAGAGGGTGTTTAGACTCGAGGGAGAAAATCTATCTGGGAGACGTATCATATGAAGATTTTGTAAATATTGGAAAGTTACCAGATGCTGGAATAGCAGTATTCTTACTTTCTCTTTAGTCCATAGCTGCTTTGATTAAAAAAGGAGAAAGGAGTTTGTATTCTCTTGTTTTTTTACTGAGGTGCTATTTCTCCCCCCACCCCATGCTAGAGTTTGCACATCTTGGAGCGGTTCTTAGTGAAGAGGTTTTTTCCTGTTATTTCAGCCTCCTTTGGTACTTTAGATCACATTTTGATAAAGCTGTTAGTAGATGGAAGGTCTATAACTTTTGAGTAAATACAGTTTTAGCTATGGTGGCATTAAAATTGTATATGCATAAATGAGACAAAGTAGGTGGATTCGAGGAGCTTGAAGAGATGAGTGTAAGTATACTGGATGAACCTCTTAGAATGAACAGCTAGTAGGAAAGTCCAATTACTATAGGTAACTAAAGTCTTTCCTTTGCTTTTGTGGCTCCTTGTCTTGTGACATTGTTTGAGGAATGCTTAGCCATACGAATGAGAGTAAATTCTTAAGTTACTTCTAAAGAAAAAAAATTATTCACAGTAGCAAATTGGAGAGTGCTTAGAAGCATGACTTCGCTTTTTTTTTTAGCTTGTTCAATTGATAAATTTTCTTTTCTGCTTTTCCAGATGCTGTAATGTGTTATATAACAACAGGTTCAAAGGTTTTAGTTTGTTTTTTATTTCCTAAAAGTGTACAGAAACTGCTCGTTTTGTTTTACTTGAGTGTTCAGAAGAGCATGAGGTATATGTAGTGGTGAAATTAATTGTTCATGTACGTATATACATCTTTCAAGCCATGTGGGACCACTTCTAAGTAAAGACAATCCAAATATTGACCAACCAGCCTATTAACATGTAGACCAGGGGTCAGCAATCCCCAGCCCATGTGCCAGAGCATGGCACATGAAGGCATTTTGCTTGGCTTGTGCACATCAGGGCACACGGCAGGTAAAGAACTGAGGCTACACTGCCACAACAACGATCAGGCCCCTTGCAGTTCTAAAAATGGTCCCCTGCATCTGGGGAGACTTGCAGGAGTCAGCCTGCCTGGAGTGCAAGGGACAGTCCTCACTTTATAACTGTGCTTGATCTGAGCGCAAGAAGTCCTTTATACCATTCATTCCCCTAGGAAAGCTCCTATATGATGCCTCTCCTTTTGTGATTTGTAAGCTGGCAGGGGTCCCTTCAACCTACACTTCCACAAAGTCGTGGTGAGCACTGACCCCCTCAGCTACATTTACTCAATTCTTTTTTCTTTTACAGTATCAGTCCCCTTACAGTTTTAGAAGGCAGGGCCAGTGCGCACACATCTGACTTTCCTGGCCTCTTGCATTCAAAATAAAAGCAGTTAAAACATATTGTTATCACAGCACAAAAGTTTTTCTCACTCACTTGCCCATGCCTACCAATGACAATATGCAGATAAAGTACGTATAATCTAGCGGTGGGCAGTTATTTGGACTGGAAGGCAGCTTAAGGAGTTTTTGTGAGCTGTTGAGGGCCTGTGGGGGATGACAGTGACCCAGCCTTGGCCTCCCAACACAGCTGTTCATACCCCCTGGTGGGGAGATGCCAATTGATCCTATCCAGACTCGGACCCATCTGCCTTGCACTCACTGCTGGGGGTAGTGGATAGACCAGGTGGGTGAGGGCTCCACAAAGACCAGCTGGGGACTCCCACAGACAGGGTGTGCTTGGCTGGGTGGATGGGAAGAAGTGGTGTTTGAGAGTGGGATGGGTAGGCAGGGCCAGGGCCTGTGCCTGCAGAACTGGTGACCATTGCAGGGATGTGCAAAGCGTGGATCATGGCTCTACCCCAGGCTCCAGACCTGCACTGTCATTTCTTCTTTAAATTGGTCTTTAGTCCTTAATCATTGAGTTCAACTAGTAAAATAGGCCAAAATGAGGATTTTTTTTTTTCTAGCCTCTTCTGCAGGTGCATTGCAGTCAAAAGCTGGCTTAACAGTCCAGGAAATTTTAGGTGCTTAGGTATTGACATCCACCAGTTCAATGACTTGATCTTTAAGGGAAGTAAGATTAAGTAATATAGCTTTTGCTGCCAAAATTTTAGAGTAATATAATTGATTTGTAGTAATTTGAGGTCTTTTTGAAGTCATCATAGTTCCTTATTTGTTTTTTAAATTAAATCTCATTAAAACATATTTTCCTGTTTTTTTACAAGTTATAGGCTTTTTTTATCCACTCTGTTTATAATCAAATCTGAATTCAGAGCCCAGTGTTCTTCCAAACTCATGGAGTTTTTGGATGCCTTTTCATTTCTAAAAATGTTCTGAATTATTTGAGTCTGTTTTTGTGATTAGCTATAGCAGATCCTATTATATTTCCTGAAAGAGAGATTCTTTTTTTTAAACAAATAGCTCTAGTCTAGAGTATAAGTAATAACTGTTTCAGTCGGGCATTGCAAAAGATCATATGCTGGACTTGAAAAATTTACCAGGCATCTCCTAGGCAAAAAATATTGAACATGAATTGCCTTAACTGATCTGAAATTATGGCAGATGGTGGGTTCCTCAGTAGTGAGGCACAGATTGAGGGAGCAAATAGCTATGCTTTTCTGTATTAAATAGCAGCATTAGGAGCCACTTTGTTTACTAAGGGAAGCTTGTGACCTCAGGGAGATGTGTGGGGAAAAAAAAATTTCTCATAGTGGACATTCATTCTGAGCTTCAAAAGGAAAGTTTGATATTCCTGCTGTGGTATGCATTTTTAGTTACAGAAATCATTATAATAGATATATAACATACTTTTTGCACCAGCCCTATAGGAAAGGCCAAGGGGAAAACTGGAGAGTGTGTGTTGCGTGCATATTCACGTGCACACGTAGACGACAAGAGAGGTGCACATTTCAGATTATTTCAGCTGCCATGGGAATGCAAAACAGCTGTGAACCCAGCTTAACTGCCCAGTACATCAAGGACTCAGTATGCACTGATGGATTTGGTCCAAAAGTTGTGTGTAACCTTATAGATTCACAGATTGTGAAGCTGGAAGGGATCTTGGAAGATCATTGGGTCCAGCTCCCTGCACAAGGCAGGAAAGACAGCTGGGGTAGCAAGGTGACTGTCCAGTCTCCTCTTAAAGACTTCCAGGGCAGGCGATTGCACCACCTCTTGAGGGAGCTTATTTCACAGTCTGGACTCTCTAACTGTGAAGAAGTTTTTCCTAGTGTTGAGCCTGAAATAGCCTTCCAGGAGTTTGTAGCCATTACTGCTGGTTTTCCCCATGGGTGCCCTGGTGAAGAGTTGTTCACCAAGCCCTTGATGTACTACCCTGATGTAGCGGTAAGCTGCTACCAAGTTCCCTCTTGGCCTTCTCTTTTTCAGCCTGAAGAATCCCAGATCCCTCAGCCTTTTCCTTGTATGGCTTGCCGTGCAAGTCTCTGATCATACGGGTGGCCCTTATCTGTACTCTCTCAAGCTTTACCGTGTCCTTGTTGAAGTGCAGCACCCAGAACTGGACACAGTACTCCAGTTGCAGAGTACAGTATAGTTTGGTGCCATATAGTTTCAAATAACTAAAAATATCACATGGATCTTTTTGGGTTTCTTGTTTTATAGTTCCTGTATGACTCTTTAAACATTATTAATAATAATTGCAGTTCCTGGGCAGAAACTGTTGAGATGCCATGTAGAATGAAAATATGTATTGGTAACTTGGAGTCCAAAAAAAGACAGTATCTCTTTTGCTCTGTTCCCAAAAGAGGCACTGTAAGCCCAGGAAATTGGTGTCAACTTTTTTTTAAGATGTGTGTAGTATTTCCTTTAAAGTAGAAATGAGTACTGTATTTTCTTGTATATGATACTCATCTTTCTCCCAAAATAGGCTTCCAAAATTGGGTTGCATGTCTTAATTGGAAAAGATAATTTTCTGTCCACGGTATGAGCATGGAGATGCTGTAAGGTGTCTGATGCTATGTTTCCTTCTCTTCCCTCCAGCAGTTGCCTGGATGGAGAAGTGGAATCCATCAGGGGCATATTTGGTGTATGGGTGGGAAGTGGGGGAAAGGAGATGCACAGTGGTGCAGAATTCTGTATCCTGCTTTGATTGTTGTGCCACAAAAAGTTCAAAACCAAATGTCCACCAGCAGCAGTCACTCCTACACAGGCAGCACTAATGGAGTCAATTGACTCTGTAGCTCATCACATACCTGATTTCTACTAATGGCTCTTTACTCCATAGGTGTTAATGACCCTTTCTCCTTTTTAATCATTTCTCTGACCATTCTACTGTCTGTTAGCTACTCTTGGTCTCTCCTTATTTCTTAGCCTTGCAGGTGGTTTTTCACCTCTTTTTAAAAGTTCTAGATCTGCCCATAGAGTCCAGCAGCAGCTACAATTCCAGGTTTTGGCAGAGCAGTCAAGAGCTGCTTGACAGTTCACCTGTGAAAGAGTTAAAACAGTAGCTTTTGCCTGGTCAGGAAAGGGAGGCGTGAGTGAGCAAAAGTTTAGGCTCTCTCTCTGCTTGGTGTGGACCTAACTCTGGGAAAATCTTTTTTCTTCATTTTGCCTTTCCAAAAACAAGGTGCATGTCTTTTTTTGGTGGTGTATGCTATGCAAGAAAATACAGTATATAGTATTAACTTGAAAACTGGATCAAGTCTTTCTCAAGCCGTTTGTGAATAATACCTCGTATGACATGATTAATTCTGCGGTTCAGAGAAATGGGAGTAGGAATGCAGCTAGCATGGTAGCAAGTGTGGCTGTTTGTAATTACAATAGAGACTTGCACATTCAGAATTCCCCATTCTGTGTGTCCAGTGACTCACTAAAATCACTGGATCTCTACAGACTTCTTTTAATAGTGCATCATTTCCTCTGCTGAGTGTGATATAATCAGTCAATGTAGCATTCGTTCTGTATGGTACATTGATTACAACAAATGTCTATGAATTATTAAAATCTTTTTGAGATTGATCTAGAGACTTGTGTTGCTGTAAGCAAATCATTAAGTGTCTCTGAGCTTCAGTTTGCTTGACTATACCATAACTTTACAGAATCATGTGCTGGTCTAACCTATCAGGGTATGGGATGATGCCCCTAATTCCCTGTGACTGCTTCCATCATGGGAGGAGAAGCAAGCTCTGCTGAATCTCTGGGCTTCCCCTCACCCAGGTAGAGCTGTGACTCTGTGTGCAGGCTTCAATTCCCATTGTTCCAGGCACTGTAACTCCACTTGCACATCATGCAGCATGCTATGTCCCATGTATAGCCTTAGGGTAACTTATTTCCTCTCCAGAACATCAGGGAAACTTATTGCAAGGCTGTGATTCTGAGTCATTGTTCCTCCTGGGCTACTCTGAGCAGCACAGTTTGGAGCTTTTTTATTGGACAAGTCATGTTTCATAGTATGGAGAGAAGGGTAGTATAGGGAAAATATGAGACCCTTGGATTAAAGTTGTACATACAAGTAAACCATTCTAGTTAATGCTTACTAAGGGTTTATAAATCAAACTAACTCTAGTTCATAAAAATGATGACAGCAGTCATATAGTAACTTTTGTTATTGAAGTTTCACTTGCTACCTGGCAGCATTTGGTGGTCTACAGTGGACATACCACCAATTTGCCAGGTAGTTAGTTCTGAGATCATCTTGTAGGTCCAATTTGTTATATATACATATGCCCCTTATTATGCCATGTTAAATCATAACAGGCTCCAGAGTTATTTTTCTCTGGACTTTTTATTTCCCTATGATTTTATGGTGAGGCTAAATGAATTGCAGTCATGCTATTAGATATAGCCAACTAAGAAATGACTTGTTTTCTTAGGACTACTAAGAAAACAAGTCTCCAACATATTAAGACTAGTTTTTAAAAATAGATATTATCCTGGTTCTGTTTCAGATGCATTTTAGTAGGCAAATGCCTGTTAACCTAATAGTTGCACAGAATTTAAGCAATTCTGACAACAGAGTAGCACTATAAATTCTCCCATAGGGTGTTACAGTATATTCTGTAGCTTGTGAAATATAATTAACCAGAATATTAATAAAATGAAGGTGTTAATGAAATGTAATGAAACATTTTCCCAAACAGCTGGTGTATTCTAGGACTTCAGAATCAGTGATGCCTGAGCATTAGTTTGCTTTTTTTTTCCTCTCCAGTTTTACACATGATCATCTGACTGCTTCACAACTAGTCTAAAAACAATCTTTTGTTCCACAGGATCAGGAAATCTTCTTGGAGTTATGAAAAATCATATAGAGATTCAAATACTTAGCCTGCAGCAGAATGGCAAAATGATCACTGAAGGTATTATTTCTGGACAGTTAGTATCTAATAAATGTTTATCGTGATAAGGCATTCTTTTGTGTATGATATTGCTGCCAAAGTGTGTAATTGCACTCATTTGCTCCAATTACTGGAAAAATAAGTCATTCTAAGAGGGAAAGAGGGGTAGATATGAAAATTACCATATCTGAGTTGGTAGGGAAACTTGGAGCTTTCTGCCATCCGTTGTGGTACCAGATAATCTCAATCAGAAAATGTGAAAGAACTGTCACATAATTGATGGTTTGGTAACAAGGCTCCTAATGCATCTAGTAAGTTGTGGGTGGTGCTGCACGATTGGAGAACAGCAAATATAGTACCTATTTTTAAAAAGGGAAAAAAGATCTAGACAGTTGCAGGCCTGTTAGTCATATCTCAATAATAATCAGAGCTTTAAAACAAATTTTGAAGGGGAAAATACAGGCAGGAAGACCAATTTAAATATTGGATAAAAATGTTTCAAAGGTAGATCATGCCAGACTAACCAAATTTCTTACTTTCATAAGAAACCATTTTTTTTAGATAAATGAAATTTTCTGTATTTCCTTTATCTGAACTTCAGTAAAACAGTTTGATATGGTACCACAGCAAATGGGGATTAAATAGAGGAATTATAATGTAGGTAAGAAATGGGCTAAAGGGGGAAGCATAGCATATTGTGTGAGATAAGGCAATTAGCAGGCTGAGAGATGTTACAAGTGGAGTTCTTGGGGTTTTAAGCTCAAACTCATTTAATACTGGTATTTTTCAGTGACACAAGAAGTATAGTAATGACTCAGAGTTGGGAGCCACTGTTAACACAGAGGATAATTGGAATATCCAACTCATGCAGGAAGGTCTGGATGATTTTGAGGATTGGAGTATTAGAAATGGGATGAAACTGAATAGTACAAAATCCTAGATTTAAGCCTCTGAGAATTGCCAAAGTCTACCATAAATTGGAAGCTCTTCCTTTGCAAGTGATAGATGAGAGACCCATGTATGTTAGACTAACACAAGGTGACTGAGAGCCATCCCTGTGGTATGTTAGTGAAAAGGGCAAATTCCATACTAAAATGGATTGAACAAGATACTTAAGGGATGAATAGGGAACTATGAATGCCACTGTACAAAACTGATCCCTTGCCTAGAATGTTGCATACAATTTTGGTCCACCAACTTTCAAGAAATATTAACTAAATTGGAACAAATGCAGGAAAGGGTTACTAGAATGTTTGGGGAGTGGAGATCCTCTTTCCTTTTTTTTTAAAGTGGAGATGAAGAGCTTGGCTTGTTAAGCCTTGTAAAGTGAAGGCTGATAAGGGGGATCTGCAAATACATATGGGAGGAAGAAGAGCGAGTTAAAGGGCAGTGACCTGAGAATAAGTGGTACAAGCCAGTTGGACTGCAGTTAGAAGGGACCTCTTGGTCCTGTATAAGAAACTACAATATATAATCCCTAACATAAACTGGTCAAGCTCTATCTTAAATTTAAGTAATTGGTAATAGAGGCAACAGGAATATCTTATTGGAGGTTGTTTGGTTTTTTGGTTTGTTTCTTTAAAACAAAAAACAAAACAAAACAACTCGCCCCTCGGTGAGAGAGTTTGCTTGACTAGACTGATAAATGATCTGTGTGAATAGTAAATGTCCTTTTTTAGCTGTGCAGAATTCTTATAACTTGTTTATATTAGTAGAGCTACTAACTCTAATCAGTCCTCATTTTTCTAAAAAAATGAACGGACATGATATATAAGGATATTTCCTGCCCCGAACAGCCCATATTTTGGGATTATGACAAAATATAAGCAGGAAAAATGAACAAGGTGGTACATGGGGAAAAGAGGATGTGACATTAACATAAATAAGCAATTTCTTGCCATTGTGCCAGTTGTAATCGCATGAATTTCAGGAAGACATTCTCATATATACTTTTTCTTCATTGGATTGAAAGAATCTTTTGAATAAATGAGTTCTGTAGCTCTCTGGCCTTAGACCATTTTGAGTTAAAATAGCAAGTTAAACAATTTAGATTGGAATGTGCCAGTAAACAGTATCCTTTTGTTGTAGGTAAACTATCTTTTTAATGCATTTTGCTAAACACTGCTTCTCTAAACAGCAGAGTTTTTATTGACTTGGTAATTTGGTTGCGTCTTACTAAAAGTGTGTGTGTGTGTGTGTGTGTGTGTGTGTGTTTACAGTTTAAGTGGAAGACAAGGTAGAGATCCACCTTACGTACTAAGTCAGGGGTGGGCAAAATGTGGCCTGGGGGCCGGATGCGGCCCACCAAGCCATTCTATCAGGCCTGCAGGGCCCCTAAAATATTAAGAAAATTAATATTAATCTGCCCTGGGCTGCCTGTCATGTGGCCCTTGATGGCTTGCCAAAACTCAGTAAGCGGCCCTCTGCCCAAAATAATTGCCCACCCCTGTACTAAGTGAATCGAAGGTGCGTAAGCTTTTGTGAACAAGAACATCTTTACAGGTGTGGTGTGACCTTCACCCTCACCCACACAGATTCATAGATTGTAAGGCGAGAAGGGACCTCAGAACGTCATTGGGTCCTGCCCCCTGCACCAAGCAGGAAAGATAACTGAGGGTCAGGTGACCCCAGCAAGGTGACTGTCCAGTCTCCTCTTGAAGATTTCCAGGGTAGGTGATTGTACCACCTCTGGAGGGAGCTTATTCCACAGTCTGGACACCCTGATTGTGAAGAAATATATGAAATGAGCTCTCTCACCAAAATTTATGCATCTATGATTTACTTAGTCTGGATGTCTATCCTGCCTTCTGTCTGACTTCAGACGAATACAGCTAACTACCTACCACTCCATTCACATTTCAAGTAGTATTTAGATGTCTAGGAAATACTTGCCCAGTACAGTGTGCTACAGAATAGCAAGTAGAAACCAGGCAATTAAGTCTGTTTGTTTGTGAAGTAGATTGCCAGAGCACCAAGGACAAATTATAATGTCTATTTACCAGTCTAGCCAAGCATTAAGGGTTTGGAAAAAGCAGTTCTTTTAACAGACTAGCTTTTCACATCTAAAAAGAGGTGGTGTGAATTCTAAGACAGGAGTGGGCAAAATATGCCCACAGGCCAGATCTGGCCCCCCCAAGTGATTTTGTATTCAGCCTGAAGCTACCCCCCACAGTGCTTCGCATGGGGCGGAGCCCTGACCAGGGCAGCCAATGCTGTGCTCCTGTCCACACCTGCTCTGTGCCCACGGACTGCACCACCTTGGCCCTGGCCAGTATGCACAGCTTCCCGGTGCAATGAGCAGCCACCTATGGGCAGCCAAGTGGGTGGAAGGCAGCTGGGAGCTTGAGCCCCATGTGTGCTGGGGTAGGAGCTGCCTGCCCACCCCCATCCCATCGCATCCCCCTCCCACCTGAAGTGGCACAGAAAGGGGCATGAGGAAAAGGAGGACCCACTGCTGGAGGTAGGGGGACCAAGCAGTACCTGGGTAGCTGCAGCTGCAAC
The DNA here is from genome assembly GCF_001723895.1 of Crocodylus porosus. Taxonomy (NCBI): domain Eukaryota; kingdom Metazoa; phylum Chordata; order Crocodylia; family Crocodylidae; genus Crocodylus; species Crocodylus porosus. The sequence continues at coordinate 31,799,859 of NW_017728886.1, forward strand.
AACAATGGCAGCAGCCTTGCTGGGAAGCTGTGCACACTGGCTGGGGCTGGGAGGAGCATGGTCTGTATGTGCACTAAACTACCTGGGTGAGTCCTGCTGCATGTGCCTTCTGCACCCCCTCTCTCCATATCTCCAGCTGGTTCCCAGGACCTAGCATGTAGGTAGCTCCCCCCCACACACACACTCCCATCCTCTCTCATACACAATATGCAAGAATAAGACTATTTTGAGCTATTATGCAATCCCCTCTATGTACAACACTTGAAGGAACATAAATCAGAACAAAAATTATTTTTTAACTCAAATTGAAATATATTCTGGTAGATATTTGATTTTTAGTATATGGTTTGTTTTTATCTATAATTTGTTAAAGTAATGTCTTCTGAAAGATTTTGTGTGTGTAGCCCTTGACAGCCCTCCAAAGCTTGTTAAATGGCCTGCCAGCCAAAATAATTGCCCACCCCTTATCTAAGGTGTTAGCTGTTTGAATCTGAATACTTTGAGTGAATGTGGTGTTCAGTCTTTAATTTCCAATAGGCAATTGTTATTCTAGGAATGATAGACAATATGGGATGGCTGTCTGCTTAATATGGGTCAAGAACGAGTAACAAGATCTTGTAGATAAGAGCTGTTGAGCTGCTCCATGGACTGGATGAGGTTAGCTGTCTGTGGGCTGGATTGGGGCCAGCCCTCCAAGCTCTGTCCAACGTTAATAGGGCTCTACTGGATTCACGGCAGAAGTGGGCTGTGCTGCCACTCCTTTAATCTTGCAGCTTCCCCCACATGTGCCCCCTGTCACTGATTTGGTGAAGTGACCCCACTGGTGGCTTGCTCCTGATTGGCAGGGAAGGGGAAACTGCAGTTTTAAACTTGGTACTGTATTTGTCCCTCCACCCAGTCAGCAGCAAGCAAGCAGGCCACCAGGGCCCCTCAGCCAATCAGTAGAGGGGAGGCAAAAACAGCACCAAATTTAAAAACTGCTCCTGATCAGCAGGGAAGCAAAAACTGTGAACTGCAAGTGGGGCCCCATCACCAATCAGCATGTGGGGGAACCCACAAAACTAAAGCCACAGCACAGCCCACTTCTGCTTTGAATCCATTAGGGCCTTAGGCATTGTGTCCAACCCACACACAACATGTGACATGAGCCAGCCATGCTCTGGGGCTTGTTCTGTGTGTGGCATCTGCCCCTTACCAACTCCATGTGATGGCTTTGTGGCTTGTCTGGATCAGGCCCCAGGCTAGCTGAGTGTGCCAGAGCTAGTGTACAGGGCCAGTCTGGCAGGGTGCAACCTGCAGCCCACACTTTAGACCCCCTGACTTGGATGCAGCAACCAGGTTCAGCCTGCACTCTATGTGCAGAGCAAGTCTGGGATCTAGCATGTGCTGCTTGCAACACGTTGATTGGACCAGATGAGTCCCTCCCTTTGACATCTGGACTGGACTGGACAGCACAGGCCCCATACTGTGGCTGACATGTGGGTTGCATTGGACTCTGGCTCTGTCGCATCAACCACACCACGCTGGTCCCATGCTGTGCCTGTGGCACATGGCTGCATTGCTCTGGCATGCAGACTGGCTAGCCAAGCCCCATGCTCTGCCTCTGGTTCTGTTGCATCAGCTGCACTGCTCTGACTCTGGCACATGGACCAAACTGGATTGGCCCTGGAGCTAGTGAACAGGGTTAGTCAACACAAGCACACAGCCCAGATAAAACTCCTGTGCTACATTCAGCCTGCGTGCAGCATGCAGCTGCAGCCTAATGTGGCGCATGAGGTTGGTCTAGAGACCCGTAGGCTGGATGCCATCTGTGGGCTGTATGTTTGGTACCTCTGTTTTAAATTAACACTGAAGTGTGCAGTCAGAGCATGCTGTGTGGGCAAGGTTATACAGCCTCTTGATGCTATAATGTACTTGCTGGCTCTAGGTTTTTTCTCTTAAACAAAGCTTTTTGTTCTGTGCTAGTGCTCTTAAAAACACATTTTGTGCACATTTAAATGAAGAGTTAAATACTTGTAATATGGCCTTCATATGCAGGGGTAGCTGAAGTGACAGATTCATTTAATGCACAAAGGTTCTATTGTGCAAAGCCAGGGTCTTAGTGTTCAGTTTTTTGTTGGAAATGTCACCTGATAGTGCCAGCCTTTGCTTGATCTGCCATCAGAAATGAGCAGAATGTATTTAATGTTAACATCTTTTTCAGAAGGCAGTAATTCCCTTGGTAAATGACAGGGTTGTGAGCATAGGATAGATAATCTCATTGCTTCCACATCCAGAGGCTGAATGCTATGCAAAAAAAAAAAAGAAAAGAAAAGAAAAAAACTACCTAGAAAGAGGTTTTCCTGTTCCTTTTAAAGAAAAGAATAGCAAAATATGACATGGGGGGGGTGTACCTCTAAACTTTTGAGTAATAATATACTATCCCACAATATAAAATAACCTAAGTCTTAGAGCGCTCGGACACTCCTCATTTCTCTTAGTCAGTAATGAATCCTCATCTTTGGGATTTTATTTTTTTATTGTTTTTGTTTTTGGTGGTTTCCTTGTCATTCCCAGGCAGCATGCATTTAATCTACCACTCCTTTTTTAAGCAACTGAGCTCTAGTTCAGCGTAGTGTATGTTAAATGACTTTCTTTCCCGTTATATTTTTGGATTTCTTTATATAGAGAGAGGTTTGTTTTTGTTTTTATTCAATTTCCTCTTATAAGGGTAGCTTTCAAGTAAATATAGTAGTTTCTGACTGTCCAGTTATTTACTGGAATCTGATTAGTTTATCCTCATTTTGCATTTCAAAAGGACTACATTTGACATACTTTTGTAATAACATTAGGGCAAGATAACCGCTGTCTTGCAATAAGCTCTTTTAGAGCATGCTTTCTCAAGGATGAGTGAAGTGCTTTGATATGTAACAAATATCAGGTCTTCTTATGGGGTCTGTGTTAGTACTGTTGTGTTTTATTCAGTATGTGCAGAACCCATACAGAAAAAATCTAGAAAAGCAGCATGGTTTTTTCATTCAGAGTTAAGGTAGTTTGTTTGTTTGGACTGATACATAAAGTCACACAATATGTATTTTTGCTATTCTTGCTCTGTAAGCTGGTGAGATGATGCATTCTAAAATATTTGCAATATTGGTGCCTTTTTTACCTTTTTCTCACATATAACTTTTGCATTGAACTAGATATTCCCTGAGGATCCCTTCCAATCTTACTTTTCTATGATTTTATGAACTTCCAAGGAAAAGCTGATAAAAGTAGTTTACTATTTTTTTTTTTTTTTTAAACCAGAAGCAAAGGCCAATTTCTCTACCATTCCAGTAAATGTAAAAGGGCTTCGGATGGAAGCTGAAGAAATCAGTTTCCATTAGGAGCGCATGGATAAAGATTTTCTTGCCCAGTACTGATAGCCAATGATTAACCAACCATATTGGCCATAGCTTGTGCTGGTGATGGGGTGTAGGGACCAGACTATGCTTGCCAGTGTACTCAAGTCACGCAGCTGTAATTATCAGATTAATTATCAACAAAATAACATCCTTTCTTCTTTTATCAGTGCTGATCCGATAGCCAACCAGTATATCTGTGCACCGCTAGTTGCTGTGAGCCGTTAGTACGAAATGCTGTATCACAGCTTTATTGGCATGCAGACTATGGTGACTAATACAGATCTAGATGAACCTATAGTGTGTTTAGCTATTTTTGTTTTAAAAAATATATAGTTGGGTTGATGTGATCATTGGTGTATAGATACAAATTATACAAACAGCTGTTGCAACTATATGGTCTGCCCTATTCTCTCTTTAAATATTAAATTAGGAAAGCAAGATAAGCTCACTTTTTTCTTGTATATTTCCACTCATCCAAATCCAAAGTGTGACTGTTTACAATTTCTTTCGGACTATGAGATTTGTTGAGAACAGCATCAGGTTGGTTTCATAAGCCACGTGATATCTTATAAAATCACTTTGCATTAAAGTTTTTCATATACCCAAATACTCATCTTTTATTTTGGATTTATTTTTGTTATGTAACACTGACATTACTATCATTCATTTACATCTCTTCTGACATTTCTAGAGCCTGAAAAAGTATTATGGCATTATTTTAATTTCTTTTTAATTTGTATTTGTTGGGCTTGTGTAAAACTTGAAAATATTTGACATAAATCAGGTGTTAATTTTTGCACCTAAATAAAGGTGCAAGCAGATGGATAAAAGTCCTTTGACTACATCAGCAAAAATGTGGCATTACACACTACTCTATATCCTTTCTCCTTCTCCCTCTCCCCCTGCCTACCTACCCACATATCATAGGTAGGTAGGTGTGATGCATGGGCCTTTCTAGAATATGGAAATATCCCACACAACAAAATTCTTAAAGCTTCTTCATATTTAATTTTTTTTATCATCTGTATGTATTCCTTTCCCTAGTGTTTGTCTGTCACTAGAGCTACACGTCATCTTCGAAAAAGATGTCAGCTTCAAATTTGCATGACAATTAAAGGTTGCTTGTTTGGCCTGGGGTAGTCTCAGTTTGAAGACTGATGTATTAAGCTGTAGTAGATCTACATAAGCCGTCTGTCTTCACGTCTTATACCAGAATGGGAGTGTGATATTAAATGTAATTTCTTTGGTAGATTCTAGAGATATCTCAATATTATTTGGGTATAGAAAAGATGCAAAGGAAATGACGCTTGTTATAACATGTCATTTTGAATGTTTTTCTTGGATTTTGATCTTTGCTTGGTCACTGTGCTGTTTTCCATGATGGGGACTCAAGCTGCTTCTGTGCCCAAGATGCTTCATTATGTTAATTTAATGGTGTCAGAAACTGAAAACTACAACTAAAGCCTTTAATGAGAACGTCTGTTTCTTACCACAGATTTTATAGATCTTTTTATGAGGCTGTTTATTCGTGATTGATATATATGCCAGTTCAAGGTCGTATCCCAAGAATCCAAAATTAATATATTTTCTTCAAAAATACCTCACTGCCAGTTGAGGAACTAACTGCTGTAGAATGACTAAATACATGAAATATTTCATCTAAGGTGTTCAGTGAATAACTCTGAAATTTGTGCCTTTTCTATATTTATATAGTTTATAAAAGTCTTGGTGCTCTCAGGCCTTCTTTTTCCATCATTGTTGACCTTTGAGGAAGCTAAATAATCCAATCCGCTGACAGGTATCATCTGAAAGTAAAGTTAGTACACTGATTACTGGTAGGTGTTTTCAGACCAGTACAACTTCAAAGCATACTGAACTGACAGCTAGGCGGGTTTTTCATACTCATTTTAAGGGAAAGTAAATTCCAAAATTTCAGTTAAAAATAAATACTTTAGGCATTCATTCTATGGGATAAACGATTGCTCTTAAAATAGGGGATGATTTTTAGAAATGATTCATACACGGTAATGTTTTCTTGTGACATTTAAACTCTTTCCACATATTGACAAAAAACAGAATAGTTTTTATATGCTTTTTTCTTAATTCTCATTGAGTATGACTCCTAGACACCATGAAAACCTTCATAATTCACCAAAATTCACTTTCTTTGACTTGCTTTAACTGATTTTGCTTTTAGAATAAGTGCCTTAAACTTTTATTCTTCTTGCAAGAATGGCTTCAAGTGCATCTTAAACTGTCTAATGACATTTAGAAAATGACTGCTCTGCCCTGTGACAAAGAAGTCTTCCACAAAAGTGGATTAGCTACTGACCCTTTCTATTCTTTTCAAGCTCTAGGAGCTATACCTCAAAGACTTTAAAATAATCGGATCTTATTCCACTTATTAAAATGAGACACTAACCACTGTATAGCAACATTGTGACTTGTATCCCATGTGGGAGTGCAGCTGCTTAAAAACCTGTCTTCCTGTGCCTGACTCCATAAGGCCTACCATGTGTTAAGCCAACTGATGATCATTGTAGAACAAACAAGATTAGAAGTAACTAACTTTATAAAATGGAATATCACAAATGAATAAGCCTAGAAGTGTTGAATCCCATCCCCCAGTAACTTAGTTAAATCCATACAGTTTTTAGACTTATCTGGAAGGCTCTGGAGAAATGACGCCTTTATGACTAAATAGGATTTAATATATACTAGGGCTGTGCGGAACAGCACTGTTCCATTTGAGCTTCAGTTTTGAAGTTTGGACGGAACAGTGTTTTGTTTCAAATTTCATTTCAGGTTGAAATAGCCTGACTGTTCCAATGTTTCACCTGAACATCGCACTGGGGAAAGTGAGTTCGTTTCCCCAGCGTGATGGTCAGCTTCTCGCAGTCGGTGGGAGACAGGGCTGTGCTCCTGGCTGCTGCTGGGGGTGCAGCCCTGGTTCTCCCCTGTCTCCCACCACCTCACTGCTGGCTGCTTCGAAATTCAAAACGTTTCGAAACTTTTAACTAGCCTCATTTTATTTTGAAGCCCTTTTGTTATGATTCGATTTTGCTGTTTCAAGCTTGAAATGAGTCGAAACAGTGTCGAATCGAAACGGCCAGTAACATTTGTTACTGTTACAGCCAGTAACAGAGTGGGGTAGGGGCGGTTGCAATAGCCAGTCCCAGAGCAGCGTGTGCCGGGACCTGGACGTGGTCCGAAAGATCATCCGGTGCGCAGGGCTTAATCTCCTGGCCGAAGAACGACAGGAGAACTTCCTGGATGAAATCTACCATGTTTATACTCTTGCCATGCGATGAACCCCGGCTGGAGGAGGTGGTTTGCCAAGAGGTACCCTGTGCCAGCTTGGAGCATGGGACCAGCACAGAAGGTTCCTCCTGGGGGTAGGGGTGAAGTTGCCACCAGTAATAGGGTCTGGAAGCCTCACATTGGGCACCTGGGGGTGTCCCGAGGACCCTGTTGGGGCTGGTTAAGAGGACGGGGCTCGTCTTCCACATGACTGCTGTTTGTGAAGAGATGTCTGCCAAATACACTCTTGCTTTTATTTATCTTTCTAAAAAAAAAAAAACCCCTCTTGGCTCTCCAGGGACCCCCTCCTGGCTCTCCAGGGACCTAGCGGACCTTCTGCAGCTAAAAAGGAAAGCCTACAAAGGATGGAGGACGGGAATCACCTCCAAGGAGGATTATTCTGCACTGGTCCGGTCCTGCAGGCAGCAAACCAGGAAACCCAAGGCTGCAGCTGAACTCCAGCTAGCTTCAAGCATCAAGGACAACAAAAAGTCCTTTTTCAGATATGT
>NW_017728886.1:31807153-31827460 GCF_001723895.1 Crocodylus porosus
CTTCAAGAGTAAATTGGATGCTTATCTTGCTGGGATCCTATGACCCCAGCTGACTTCCTGCCCTTTGGGCAGAGGGCTGGATTCAATGATCTCCCGAGGTCCCTTCCAGCCCTAATGTCTATGAAATTTCGCACAGCCCTAATATATACCCCGAGGAAGCTTCTCTGTCTTCATTCTTTAAAAAGGACTCTCCAAAATCTCTCTCTTCTGATATGGTGCTATAGCCATAGCTTATGTGAATACAGTATAACCTCATACATCCAGCATGCTCAGGACTGAGCACCTGCCAGAAATTTGAAAATTCCAGTTTTTTGAAACCAGAGCGGCAGCTGGTCACAGAGTGGGGTAGGGGCGGTTGCAACAGCCAGTCCCAGAGCAGCGGCAGCACTCAGAGCAGGATGGTAAATGGCAGCGGCAGGTGCTGTATGCAAGCTTCCCCCTCCAGGTCTGGGGGCTGGGGGGGGGGAGCAGTGGCCAGTACTGGAGCAGCAGCTGTACACAGAGCAGTGGCACGGGGTGGTGGATGGCGGTGGGAACCACCGTGTGCAAGCTTCCCCCTCCGCGTTCAGATTGTTTACTTGCTTCTCAGTTTAATCTCTGGAGCTTAGACTAACCTGAAAAGACTGAATCAATTCAGCCTCGGGTTTTTTGATAATCTGTACTTAGCCTTTGTGTGTTAGCCCTGAAAGGCCCAAACTTATGACATCAACCTGAGAGGTTAAAATAAAAAAGATCTATACCATATTTTGTGACCTGCTATTTACTTAGCATCTTTGACAAAAGAGCAATATTAGAAATTGTGCGTTGCCTGTGAACTAAATAAGATTTGTTAGAATTCAAATAGAAGCAAATTTTCACAGGAGCTGCTTCTGAGGATCTCCTGGACATGCTGCATATCTTTTGCACGGGGTAAAATGTATTGCTTTGTTTTGGTTTCTTCCTCCTAAGCTTCTAAACATTTACAACATCTATAGCCTGTTACACAAGCTTTGTGCTGCAGTGTAAAACAAATACGTCTCAGATCAGTCACTATTCCCTGGCTACTCCAGCTAAGTATGCATATGCGCAGTAAACCGTGTTTATACACAGCTTAACTATCTCATTGTCTGCTTTGCATACAAGCAATTTATTGCTGCTTGTATTCTGACAAATGAAATCTAATGTTTAATTATGCATTGAACTGGTAATCTGGTATTTAGGTGAATATGTTTGAATTAAGTAAGGACCATTAATAATGCCTAACAATTTAGGAATATATTCATTGGTTGATTTGAAATCATATAAATTAGTGAGGCTTATTTAAAAATGTCACAGTGTAAGATGGCTTTGTGGGAACACTTCTGTGCATGCTAATTTCAGAACTATTACCAGCTGAGTTTTACTATTTATTCAATGTCCAGTAGGCTTTTATTATTCCCTTATTTGCAGTTTAATTGTAACCACGATTTTTCCTGCTAGTGTGAATTCAATCCTGAACCTGCAGGAGCAAAATGAACTGCAATCAGCAGATTTTGCTTGCAAGGTCTCTTTCTCTCTTGCCACCCCCCCTCCACCTCCACTCCAAGTAACAGAACTGCAGGTGAGCTGAGCATGTCTGAAATGTTTAAAACATATATTAAAGGGGCAGTGTCAGTCTAAGGTAGTAGGGGCCAACCTTTGTGGCAGGTATATCATAAATTTAGCTCCTCACCCTCTCCAAGAACCACTCTGATCTCCTTCCCCTGCCTGATCTACTTTTGTTCTCTGCTGCACCTTCCACTGGGCTGCCTGTCCCCTCCAGTCTACCATATGCTGCACTCAGAAACTGCCTATGGGGTGCATACCACAGGTTGGCTACATGTGGTCTGATGCTTCCAAATGTACCCTCTGTAAACAAAGGTAAATTCTGGAGGATGTCTATTGAGTATACTATACATGTAGTAAAAAATTTGTTTATGCCAGTATCTGGTGGTGAATTGAGAGAGAGCTCCCTGGGCCATTTATTCCTTCTTGCAGGTAATTATTTCCTAATCTAATAAATATACATAGGGCTCTACAAAACTGCCTAGAATAATCAAACTTGTAGTGGCTTTTTTGCTTCTACTGCCTAGCTTCTGCTGTGCAACTGATTAAAAAAAAAAACTCATAATAAATAATAATAATTAAATTTATCCTGGGATGCTATATGAAATCTGTCTTTAAAGAAAGTATCTTTTTGACACTGAACTATTTGACAGTATGTAAATGGGAGAAAATATACAAATTACAACAAAAAAATAACATTGTGACTGAAGTCATGAATTCAAGAGAAGTAGATTGGCAACAATGAAAGTACTTTTCCTAGTTGAGTACAAATGAATGTAATTTATTGGAGGTATACTGTAAATGCTGTTTCTTTTTAAATCCTTTGCAAGAAGACCTCTTTATTAACAGATATTAATTAGCTTTTTGTGGGGAAATTATTGCAGATTTGAGATTTTTTTTCCCCTTTCATTCAGAAAAACTCCAAAGAAAATGGGTGTTTCAGTGGTTTTAATTCTCTACCAGTTGAACACTTCTAGGATAGGAGGATTGGTGAGGGATCCCTTTTTAGGGTGCTAGGGGATGGATTCGATAGTGGCATCTGCTACAGTGGACTCAAAGTTAGGAGTTGCCTCAAAGTGCTCTTTTCATTTAGCTTGGATAGATTCATTGTCTTTCAAAAGCACCAAACGACCCTGTGATTACAGGAAGGTAAGACTGTGAGGAAAATGGGCCATAGAGGACCTTTGCCCGGAAAAAGCAATGCCTGTCATATTTGTTAACACAGAGCTTGATCTCTTTGGCTTTATTTTGCCACCACTGGTTTTTGATTTCCTGGATACTCCTTTGAGCTTTGGCTTTGAGGAGCTGATGCTATACCTCTTTCTGCTAAAATGAGGTATCATTTGCCAAGCAGAATGGCCCTCCTCTTTTGGTCGAGGAGGGCTTGGATCTTGGTGTTCCACTCCTCAAAACAGTTTTGGTGTTGGTGGGTGGTATAGCCAGTGAATTAAACACAGGCCATATAGACAGCAGCTTTAAACCACTTCCAGAGTTCCTCAATGTTACCTTAATTTGTGGACAGGGCAAAGAGCCTTTCCTTCAAGCCACTGTTGGAGATCCTTTACAGGGTCTTGGAAAGATTTTGGTGTTGGGTCCTTTGCATTGTTTTGGCTGTTTTTGGTGTTGGCTGGATGTTCATAGTGGATCTGCCAAGATGGTGATCTGTCCACCAGTTACCAGCTCCTTGCATGGCTCACATGATAGATATCCATTTAATCAGGGGCTCTAACAATAACATACTCAAGGAAGTGCCAGTGCTTAGAATGAGGGGGTTTCCAGGTGGTCTTATATTTATCATTCTGTCTGAAGATAGTGTTTGTGATGACAAGGCCATGCTTTGCACAGTTCCACAGGAGAAGGATGCCATTGCAATTGGCTTTTCGTACTCCTTTTCCAGTGATGCCACTCCAGAGTTCCAGGTCACGTTTAGCTGTGGCATTGTAGACACCAAGGAGAATGATCTTGCCCTCCTTGGAAGTGTTTAGTTAGTATGTGATCAAGGTTGGAGTACTTCTTTGACATCATCAGCATCATGTTGAGGCAAACACAGGGACGGTGGTGTGCTGCTTATTGCTGATCTTAAGATGCAGGGGCATAAGATGTTCATTAAAGCCTTCAGGGAGCTCAGTAAGTTGACTGACATGCTGATTCTTGATGGTGGAGCCAATGCCATGAATGCATCTGTCCTGGGCTGATTTTCACCTTCTGAAAGAAGGTGTAGCCTCTACCCTCAGCTGACCCTCATCCAGTTGTCTCATCTCACTCAGAGCTGCCCTTTTCCAGTCATCCAGGACCTCTCCTGATTGCCGTGAGTTTTCAAAGATAATGAATGGCTAGTGGCTCTGCAGTCACACTGGCCAACTCCCTCAGCACCCTCAGATGCATTGCACCTGGTCCCAGGTATATGTCCAGCTTTTCTAAATAGTCCCTAACCTGTTCTTTCACCACTGAAGCTTGCTCATCTTCTCCACAGTCTGTACTGTAAGGTATAGTAGTCTGGGAGGTGACCTTGCCTGTGAAGACCAAGGTAAAAAAGGCATTGAATAGTACAGGGGTTGTCAGCTGGGTGTATCTGTACCCCTGCGGTACAGTAGACCCCTGACTTACGCATGTCTTGCGGCTACGCAATTTTTTTGTTATTGTCTGGACTGGAAAATTCCCCTTGAGATGTGCGTCATTTGCGTATACACGCGAATGCTCGCAAGATTTGCATATATACGTGAACACCTCACAAGATTTGCAGACGGAATCAAGTGGAGTTGTGGTAGCGGTATCTCAAACTGCATAGGTGAGGCACTAGATGCACCTCCTGAAGGTGATTCCACCAAAAAAAAGGGGGGAAAAAACTATGACTAAGGTATGTCTGTGGTACACAACCCCTCGCTGTTCTAAGGGAAAGTCGTCCTGACTTATGCAAATTAGACTTGCACAAAATTCCCCTGGAACGCAATACACGCATAAATCAGGAGTCTGCTGTACTTGGGAAGGCCCCAGGGGGTACATGGTGGTGGCATGGAAAAGGGGGGGTATTTGGGAAGCACTGTCACTGCTTCCAATGGCACTCAGGTCGTGGTGGCAGCAATGACAGCTGCAGGCGACGGTGGTGGCAGCATGGCGGCGCTTTCCCACTGCTGCACGTCTACTTCATATTCAGCAGCCAGGGGATGCTGCTCAGCGACCGGCCACCGGGCCCCACCCCCTCTCTGCATCTGAAAGGAGGGGGTACCCACCAGGAGGAGTACCCACTAGAAGGGGTACTCTCCTTAAAAAACATTGAAAACCCCTGGAATAGTACTTCAGCCTTTTCTTCCTCATCTGCCATTAGGTTGCCTCCCCCATTCAGTAAGGGACCTACAATTTCCCTGACCTCCCTTTTGTAAACCCTTCTTGTTACCCTTCACATCCCTTGCTAGCTGCAACTCCAATTGAGCTTTGGCCCTCCTGACTTTATCCCTGCATGTTCGAGAAGTATTCTTATACTCCTCCTTAGTCATCTCTCCCATCTTCTACATGTAATAAGCTTTCTTTTTGTGTTTAAGCTCACTGAAGGGTTCTCTGCTAAGCCAAGCTGATCGCCTGCTATATTTGCTATTCTTTCTGCACATCAGGATGGCTTGTTCCTGTGCCCTCAGTAAGGTATCTTTAAGATACAACCAGCTCATTACCAGTAATGTGGTAAAGAGGGATACATCACTTTGCATATCACAGTGATTCTCTACCAGGGTGTTGCATCACGCTAGGGTGCTGTGAGATACTTTTAGAGGTGGTGTGGGTCGCCCTGTAATACTAGTACCTTGAGATGTGCCAACAGATGCACACAATTCACAAGTTAAACCTAGAGCTTTCAAGTAGACATTCATGCTATCAAAAACTTTCTGGATTCTGAGCTCTTTGCACAGAAGAATTGCTCTATTTTTTTTTCCATACTCAAAAAGAGTGAAATCAAAGAACTGGCATTTTCTGTGGATGCCTTCAGTCTAATGAGGGGTGTCTTTAGCCTAATGAGATTCACATAGGTCAGTGGTTCTCATTAGACTTTGCTTTTGACTCCTCCTCTAACAAACTCAAACGCATGCCTCTACTGCCGCTTAGTGCTTTTCAAAGTAACCCTGGAAGTGAGAATTTCCTGATTCTTGTTTCCACTGTTGCCCTCAGATATGAATAATAGCAATGAAACCTGAAAGGTGTATTCTTGAAATCTCTTGGGAAGGCTGTAAGCAGCAAAGGCACTGGATCTGTCTGGCTGCAGATGAAGACAGAACGGTATGAATTATGTGCATTTATAAAGTAGCCCAGAATTAAAGAAAACTAGAATCCTACTAATTAACAAAACATATTAGATTATCGTGAACTTCTCCCTGCCATTACAGGATTATTCTTTGCTGTATGAATTCCTGTATTTGGATCCATGTGAACTTTCCCGTGTGGAGCTTCACTGAAGTCGGCTTAAGCATGGAGATTTGCTCATGCAAAGATGATGGCAGAACCAGGGTCCAGACAGAGAGCCTTGATTAAATAATGATGATGATTTGGTCATCTTTTTTTATTGAATGTTTCATTAATTATTTGAAGTGACTATTGAGCACATGATTCATAAGCAAAAATAGACCATTACAAATAGCAGTTTATGCCAGGCAGTCACTAGAGACCAAGATTGTTTTGCTACTATATTACCAAGATAAAACTTGCTGTAGTCCACTGAGAGTAACCAATGCTAATGACTGTTTTTATACTGTGCTAGAGAACTTTGTTGACATTTTTGCTGTGCTTAAAAATGTATATATTTTTGCAAAATAGATTAACTACACATTCAGTATGTATTTGAACTCTTATATTGTGGTATGAAAACAAGAACATTTTTCCCTAAGGTAATGTGTTTCCAAGATATGAAATAGTGGACACTGGTATTTTAAATACCCTGAATAATCCCTTATTTAGGTGGATGCTGTCAAGTCAAATTTTATCCCAGAATGTAGGCTTTATTAAAATTTGTATTCCAAAATTAAGACCAGTAGATGTGGTTCTATGGACTTACAAGAAAAGCTTGGTGAAAAAAAGTTTTAATCCAGTCTTGTTTGACTTTTAAGTACTAGTAATTTAAATTCTGGTTAATATGAAATAGTTTTTAAGTGTCAAAAATAGAACACTGTGATTTTAATTTTTATTTGCTTTTATAATTGTATTAGTCACCCAAGCAAGGAAATCTATGGTTTATATAAATATGTAATCTTCACAATCTCCTTGTAAACCCTTGCTGCTCTTTTCCATCTGCAAGTAAACTATATTAAGCTAGTAACAGTACGTAGCTTATTTCCTTTTCTTGTTTCTCTGTTCTGTCTCTGCCAATTTGCTTCCCACCAAAAGTATGAGTGATTGGGCGAACTTGTGATTTATACTGTATTAAAAAAAACCCTAAAATGGTTCTTTTCAGTTCAAAAAATGAAAGAGGCATATGGGAAATTATTAATTGATTTAATGCATCTGAAACTGGTGCTGCAGTTATTAATGACTGCATATGAAATATTAAATTTCATAAAATTACCTCAGCAGTTTTTTCAGCATGAGAATTTACCTTTTACCCAGTGTGAAATTAATTTAAAATAATGAATATAACATTGGACTGATTTTTGTCAGTGTGGTGAGATCTTATGTTCAATTATTTTATAGGTCCCCTAGGGCAAACTTGTCCTGTTTCAAATAAATACACATACCAATTACAAGCTTTCTTTTTAAGAGAGAAAATGTTTATGTTCCTGAACCTCTTAAAAGTTCAGGGATTACCTTTTATCTCCTTCTCTACAAAAATCTTACAATATGGTGCTTGTTCAGTCTCTAACTCCTGATATGACCTAAGGCACCCCTACAGCTCCTGGATATGGAGTACCATTTGGTGGCAGGGGACTTTAGCAGCAGTTGTTTTCCCATGCTGCCCTGGGGAAAAAGTGCTGGCTGCAGCTGGGTCCTAGTTCCCATCCTGTCTCTGATCTAAACTGGGTCAGTCTGTCATGCATCCTTAAAAGTTTGCTGACCACTGACCTAAGGGTGACAAACTGCAGTCCTACTTTTCTTCAGGTTCACAGTTGCTCACACTACCTCTACAACATATCCAGATCATGCTAACCCAGAAACAGGGGTCCTTCTTGATGGTTTGTGTTACCACTAAGCCATCATCTCAGTTCAGATCAGTTTGGTATTAACATTATCATCTCTCACCAATATTCTTAGTCCTTTTGAACTCTGTATTGACTACACTTATAGTAACTTACACAGCAGATAATAAATTGCATGGATACCAGTCTGGAATTGTCATTAAAATATTAATTGTAAAAAATTACTGTGATCTGACGCATTTAAATGGTGGCATATAAGAAAAATGTAGTAAATCAAGGCATCTGTTCTTTTCAATATGTTTGCAGTAGTAGAACTCAAAAACATACCAAGGGAGACGAGAGACCTTTGAGCAATTCTTCTTTTTTTCTGATTAAAACTAATGCTTTGAAAGTTTAATGTATCAGGACTTAATGGTTTTCTGGAGAGAGGGAGTATCTAAATTTTACTATGCTATGTTTTAGTCTCTTGAATTTTTACGAGTTTTAAAATATAAAATACTGTTGCTACCATTACATCATAGGTAGGTAATCTTTGTAAAGTATCCATACAACTAAAACAACTCTCTTTGTTCTAGATCAATGAACTGAGCCATGTTCAAATCCCTGTTATGTTGATGCCAGATGATTTCAAAGCATATTCGAAGATAAAGGTGGACAATCACCTTTTCAACAAGTAAGTGCAAGTAACAACCTTTGCTACAGATGCATAAAACAGCAATCAGTGATACCTTTGCAAAGTTTTATAAATTCATTTTCCGCCACCCCACTTTTTCTCTCCTTTCTCCCCATCAACGGAGTAAGGTTTTGATTAACTTCATCCTGTTATAAACAGCCATCTGCTTACATTCTAAAAAGCAACAACTGGGCTTACTGGGTAGTAGTTTTGTGCCACATGTTGCATTAATGCCTGTGACTATCTTATACATTAAGAGATCTTCTCTTATGATGGGAATGTCTAAAGTCTATAAATATTTTTTTTAGTTATTTTTAGCTGTATAAAACTGTAGTCATTTTTAATACTTGAATCAAATGGTTGAATATGAATAGAGATGGTGATAAGGAATGTGTCAAAAGTAAATTGTGGCTTTTATACAATTTCATGGTAAGAGTTATAAAATATTGACATCTATATCTTTTTTTTTTTGGCAGTACAATATGGAATTAGTTGGAAATTTACTAAAATAACGTAGAAAAATAATTTAATTTCTCCTCACTGAAGTAAATTTAGTAACTGTGTTGGCTGTTAAATAACAGGATGCACATTTTTCATGAAGTGGTTTAAACTACTTTAGAGAAGAAGGATCTAAAAGCAAAGTTCAAATTAAAATGATTTTTTTTCTAGGTGTGATATTTGAAGTTAATGACAGGTTTTAAAACTAGTTCAAAACAAGTTAGGATTTTGCTTGTGGAGCATACTTAGGGTAATGGAAAGAATATCTTTATCTGGGGGGGTTTTGAGACTTGATGTGGAGATTTGTCAATGCAGTATAGTAAACCTGTGTGTGTGTGTGTGTGTGTGTATTTTAAGAGAAAAAATAGAATCATAGAAACATAAGGCTGTAAGGAAATCGTCTGAATTGTCAACTATCTGCTTCAGTTTTCTCTTCTGACTAAATAGTCCTATTCTTCCAACCTCATAAGTCTTGTTTCCTTGTGCTCAAACTGGACACAATATTCCAAGTGAGGCCTCATCAGTGCTGACCAGGAAAATAGTGTGTTGGGAGTATTACTGAGCTGCTTTGGGGGAAAATGCGGGAAGGGGGAGTGGAGATATGAGATAAATGTTGTATAGAGTGGTTTTGATCCTTTTTTTTTTTTTTCTGTGCCAGAGTTTCAGATGTAACTTGTCCAGAGTTAATTGAGATAAATGTGAATTTCACTTGACTTTTTATTTTATTTCAGAGAAAACATGCCAAGTCATTTCAAATTTAAGGAATATTGTCCCATGGTTTTCCGCAACCTGAGAGAGAGGTTTGGAATAGATGATCAGGACTTTCAGGTAGGCTCCATATTAAAATACGTGTAAAAGTACCATTTCATAGCTTATTGGTCTCTGAGAAGGAAAAGGGTCAGTTTGGGTAAATCCAGCTATGGATCTTTGATTTATACTTCCAAGTGTGTCCATGTGTGCTTATCTAAAGTGAGCTTTTCCCACCTCTCTTGGATACAGTTGAGATTTAATCTGACACGTACTGATTCCAAGGTAGAAATGAAGTACGTAACTTTTGTGCAAGTATAAGAGTTTTAGGCCCAGGTGTTTGAAATGAAGTGATGGTGGTGGTGTTTTTAAATCAGAAAATGGAGGAGAGGCTTGGAGTCTGCTTAGACTACTAATAATGATTCTGGAGGGTGAAAGCCTTGTTGGAGAAACATGTTTGTATTTCATCTTATTGGGAAAAGAAAATCTCAGGTTCCTTCTCTTCTGATTTTTTTTTTTTTTTTTTTTTTTCCCCTCCTGTCCTCTACTCTTTTTCTCCTTTCCTGTTCTCCTTTGTCAGGGTAGCAGAAGGCCAGACACAACCCATTTGCAACTTTTCTGTTGATTATAAATGTGCCTCTTGCCTTAAAAAGAGGAGCCATGTTTGTACAGCACTAAATAGTAGTTGTGCCCAGCTGTTCAGCCGCTTCATTGATGCATTGCTATTTTGAACACGATGTCTAGGACAGTATGGCCCTTTGTATACGACTCTCTCCTGCTTACCCTCTTTTCTATCAGAAAATAATAATACCATTTTGGAGTCTCTGCTCTGGCCACAAATCTAGCAGTATTACCTTGCTACATTGGGTCTCATCTTCCTTTTGTTACTGAGTCAGTGTTAGGAACCTATGCACAGCGTCTGAGCAAAAAGCACACGTACCACAATAAGGGATTGACTAGAGTACTTTTTATTGGAGAGGGGGGCCTTCTTGGGAACAAGCCAGGTTGTTAGGATCTGTTAGTCTATACAAGTCTGTAGTGATCCAGCTGAGCTATATTGCCTAAACTTTGACTGTGAATGGAGCAGTGTTTAAATTGGAGTGTTTTTGCTATACTTGTATCTCCGTGACTTTGTAGCAATACAACAATTGCTTCATAAGAGCTTATATCAGTACTGTATTCTCTGATTTACCATATTTACTGAAATAGAAGTAATTAGTAATTGGATCCTGTATATGGAAAATTTATAAATTGGTCATAATTTTCCAGGTATAAAATCTAATTATTGGACATTTGTCTTGAATTCATCTCCCTCCTACTGCAACAGCAGGGAAAAAAGTTCTGAGAGGGTCAGGTAGTCCCTTTACCCCAGCCACTTCCTCTTATAGTCCTTCCCCTCCCTATTACTGTCAAACCCTGCTCTCCCAGAGCACATGGAACTGAGGAACAAATTTGAAAAAAATGAACTTTAATAAACATACCTGTAGCAATCTGCATATAATTGTCATAGACTTGGTTCACCCATAAATGGTTCATTTTACCTTTTTTGAAACTGATACAAGTATTAGCACAGGCATTCCATAAACGCATCTTTTAAGTAGAACTTTGGCACCTAGTTATACATAGTACAAACTGTACGTGTTATTAGTCCAAAGTCAAAAGGATCATGAGCACCTCAAAGATGGGTAACATATTTAACGTGCTTTCCTTGTATGCAAATGTAAGAGTAGGGGGCTCTTCCCCACTTGTTGACTGGAGGAAGTCCTCATCTTATATTCAAGTAAATATGGCAAATTACAGTTGGTACATCTGCCTGCACCTTCAGAGAACATTGTAGATTCTGGCATCATTAGAAGATGCTCTCCCACCCAAAATTAGAAGCATCTGATTATTAGATGCTTCAAATTACTCAGGGAATTGCTTGAGTTTTCAGCACTTAAAAGTACTGATTAAAACCTTCACTGCCTGAATCTAAATTAAATCCGTGCAGAGGATACGGGGGAGAATTCTGTTAGTACTCTCCCCAGAGTTCTGTTAGAACTGGGGGAGGGCATTTCTTACTGACCTGAAGATTTGGGAGATACCACTACCTTGATGCAAGAGAGATTCAAATATGGGGGGAGAAGCAGGGGAGAGGGGAGGGAGGGTTGGCAAGACATTTAAAAAATCTTACAATACTGCTGAATTAAATACTGACATTCTTATCCCACTAGGGCATAGAACGTTGCTGTGTATTGTAATAACCTCCAAGTTTAAACAATTACAGGGTAGAAATCAATTATATATTTTTACTTATCTTCCCCACATAATAACCAAGCAGTGGCCTAATAGCTAAGGAGGCAGTGAAGGTTCCTACCAAGGACAGTGAGTTTAGTGATGACAGTCTTGGCAGAAATGGGGCAAAAAACCCTGAAGCTTTAGGAAATCTCCAACTGAATTTGTTTGCATTCACACTTCAAAAATTACACGTATAGAAACATATTGTGAATCTTTTGAGAAGGGGTTTATTAGCAAAAGGCAGCCATATACTTTGTATTAAACAAAGGGGAGATTTCTATCTAACACCCCTTCTTAAGTAATGATGGCAAAATAGTAGCTAAAATATTGGTCAGATGGGTTAAAACTTGTTTCAGAAATAATCCACTGTGGTGCACCAGTTGTTCACAGTAATGAATTTGAGGGTGTGCTTAATCTTACTGGTATAGACCAGCCTGGAACATAAATACATTCCATGGAGCAAAAGTGACCCCTTAACAGTATTCTCTATTGCTGCTTCTGTTATAATATCTAGGCAGGCCTTGGCTCATTCCTATGAAGTGTCCCACAGAGAAGCAGTCCAATTTGGCAAAGATAGACAAATAATATCTCTTTACAACTTTTTATTTTGTTATTCATGTTCAGCAAACTGTTCCATTGAGCAGTGCTGCTTTTATAATGACTATTCTTTTACTACGGTTTGATAAATTGGGAGAAATCTATAATATTTTCATTGAGAGGAGGGATTATGGAACAAGTGATGATTAATTTAGTTCAGATAAATTTAATTACCTGGAATATTCTTCACAAGCAAGGAATACTAATTAACTTTGAACAACAGTATTCTCTTTATTAAGCAAGATGAGACTAATATAAATAGGCCCATTTGCCTCCTTCATTAATTGGACACTTCAGTATAATTAAAGTGAATGTTCTTCCCAAATGTCTGTTTTCTAAATATGTCCTTGATACATTGTACCAGGTAATAAGTATTTTTTTTAATAAGAAAAACCAGAGCACCTAGAATATAAAAACTGCTTTTTCGGTCTTATGAAAAGAGAAACTTGGAAGCGTCATCTCATTAAAGCATGTGGTCCAGTATTCATGGTGGAGACAACGTGGTTCCAGAAACATACAACTCTATATTTACAAAATGGCTTGTGGATATCTATAGCAATATCATGATTTATGGATCCTGAACCATCATCATTCTTATTACAGACCCTTTTCTTTGCCACTTCTTATGCCCCTAAACCACTTTTACAAGGTTCTCCAACTTAACATTTTGTTGTGGAGACTATGAATTCCAGGTTTTCTGCTGAGCTAAAATTCAGTGTGTACAAGTGTCAGCAGCTCTGGAACTAGGTTTTTAGAAAATGTTCATTTATACTGGCTAAAGCAAAGGAGAAGAGAATTAAAATAAATAGGTGGGAAGATGAAGTATAGAGGACTCAGTGTAAGAATGGAGTAATAGTTATGTAGACTGAAATCATTTCAGTCTGTGCAAGACTGAGATTGGTTGGTTAATTGATACCAAGACTACACAATGCACATGGCTTTTGATAAGTGTGCAAAGTGGGACCTATTCATTTTTATGAGAATATAACAGTTCAAGTATGTCAAACAGTTTCAGATCAGAATGGAGAGAGAGTGAAAGGGAAGAGTGTTTGTTAAACAGCTACAAATGTGGAGATAGCAGTTATCCTAATTAGTGCTAAAATGGGTACCTTAAGTTTGGAGGAGCTGCATTCTGCATAGACTTTTTATCATGGATCACTGGTACAGAAATGTAATGCACATGCTGGGCAAATAAACTGGCCTGACTGATACTTTGCCTCTGAAAAGAAAAATTATAATATCTATTAAATCCTTTGAATTAATGCAGGATGTTATATATAGATTTGTCTTGAGAGATGCAGTTGTCTGTCTTGGGATGCAGAACGTGGATATTTTATCAGGAAATACAGTGATCTAACTCTGATAATTTATATGCTGATTAAATGCTGTGGGGCAGGAGGAGTAAGGGAATAGATTTATATCCTGCCCTATCAAAGGGGCTCAGTGTGGTTTACAGTAAACTAACAGCCCACAGACAAGGTTCCCAAAGCAGCACCTTAAAGTCCTAGAAATAGGACACTGCTCAGGGATTCCTTCTAGCTTTGTAGGGCCTACATGCCGGCCAAGTCCTTCCCTCTCCTTTAGGTAGCTGAAAGAGTGCTTGTGCTGGGCCCCAACTGCTCGCTACCACCCATGCTCACCCTCTGGCGGGAGAAGTGATGGTAACAGTTCTTCAGTCCAAGGAGACCTGCTGCCTTTTACTGAAACATAGTAGCTTTTTGGCAGTGTTGCTAAGGTAGTTATGGAGATATTTTAAAAATATGCATGCAGTTTATGTCCAGCTTCTCCAGTCCCTGACTAGATTTACCTCCTGCTGCTTCAGATTACTATTTATCCTTTTGAAGTTGACTTTTCTGTTTGAAGACTTGTATAATAACTTGTATATAGCCATTGTAACTTCTCCTACAAAATGAAAGGATGTGTTTTCCTAGCTGTTGGGCATATGAAGAAATAAAAAAAAAAAGCAACTCTCAGTGGATCTTGCTTGTTGGCCTTCATTTCTTCTTCTATTCTTTAAAACCTGAATATGGGAAAGTGGACCCTCCTGCCTTTATTCTCACGGCTGTTTGCAAAGTTCTAGTACAAATACTGTTCTCACTGTAAACTCCTCTTCACCCAGTCTTCCAGAGGCAGAGCAGGGCAGCTCCATGTCTGGGGTAGCTGTGACACACATGGCATTGCTCCCACTGTGCTGATCATGGTTGTGCAGTCAGTCATAGCTTTTTTAAGCCTCACAAATCAAAGGAAGGAGACTTTCTAGGCAAAACCTTTCTTCCTTAAGGAAACGAAATGATTTGATTGTATCTCTCAAAGATAACTTTGATCATGTTTTAATGTGAATCAGAATTGTACTTGAAGTTGGCTTGCATAAATGTAAAATGGTTCAATGTCTAGTTGGCAACGTCTAGTTAGTATCAAGTCAAGTGTCCCAGGGGTCAGTCCTGGGGCCAGTTTTGTTCAATATCTTCAACAATGACCTGGAGTGCACCCTCAGGAAGTTTACAGAAACCAAATTTTTTATGATTAAAATGAAATCCGTGTGTGTGTGTATATGTGTGTGTGTGTTAAACACAATGTTTGATCAATATATTTACAATTTTAAAGCCTGCCAGTGCCTCAAACATTATACTAAAATGCATGCTAAATAAAGATATTTTGGCATTTGATTTTGGTTTTTTATCATGGGAAATCAGAGCTCCCTTTGCTCACCAGAATGCGGGTCCACTGCTGCAGCTGTCCCCCCTGCTATTTTGTGGCACTAAGTGGCTCTGATGTGCTCTTGCCCCTCACTCATGACTCTCAGCCTCTGCCAACCCTCCCTTTCACTCCATCCCAGCAGCAGCTCACCCCCCGCACCAGGATGCAGGTTCAACTACAGCTGTTCCCTCCTCTTCTCTCTCCCTCCCGCACTTTGTGGCAGTGAGCAACCCTTGTGTGCTGGTGCCCCTCACGCCTGACCCACAGCTCCCTGTCCCCTCCCATCCCTGCTAGTGCCTCTCACTCCTGACCCACAGCCCCCTGCCACCCCAGACCTGCAAGAAGGGGTCCCCAGATACTTCCCACCTTCCTCAGGCCCTACTTACCCAAGGGCTGCAGGAGGCAAAGTGAGTCTGAGCCAGCCCTGACTGGCCTCCGATTCTCAGGCCCTGTTCCCAGCTGGCCTCCCTTGAGACAGGGCTTAGTTTCACACCCTTTTTGTAAGCAACTCATTGTAAGCTGGAACTCTTATCAGCCTGTGAAGAGCTGTTTGCAAAAGGGGAAGAGCCACATTTTTCTGCCAGAAACAGAAAACCCAGATTCCCTGCTCATGAGGTTCAGTAAGGACAATTGCAAAGTCCTGCACTTAGTCCCATGCATGTGTACAGGCTAGAGACCAACTAGTTAAGCAGAAGCTCTGGAGAAAAAGACCTTGGGGTTACAGTGG
Source organism: Crocodylus porosus (assembly GCF_001723895.1). Classification (NCBI taxonomy): domain Eukaryota; kingdom Metazoa; phylum Chordata; order Crocodylia; family Crocodylidae; genus Crocodylus; species Crocodylus porosus. Next base: position 31,823,043 of record NW_017728886.1, read on the forward strand.
ACAATAAGCTGAATATAAATCAACAGTGTGCCCTTGTGGTGAAGAAGGCTAACAGCATACTGGGCTGCATTCGTAGGAGCGTTGCCAGCAGATCAAGGGAAGTGATTCTTCCCCTCTACATCCAGTTTTGGGGCCCCCGCTACAGAAAGGATGTGGGTAAATTAGAGAGAGTCCAGCAGAGGGCAGCAAAAATGATTTGGGGGGCTGGGGCACTTGACTTAGAAGCAGCTGAGGGACCTGGGCTTATTTAGTCTGGAAAAGAGAAGACTGAAGGGAGATTTAGTAGCAGGCTTCAGCTGCCTGAAGGGTGGTTCCAAAGAGGATGAAGTTAGTCTGTTCTCAGTGGTGGCAGATAACAGAACAAGGAGCAATGGTCTCAAGTTTCAGCAAATTTAGATATTAGGAAAAACTTTCTCATAAGGAGGTTTGTAAAGCACTGGAACCGGCTGCCTAGAGAGGTTGTGGAATCGCTGTCCTTGGAGGTTTTTAAGACCCAGGTAGACAAAGGCTTGGCTGGGATAATAAGGTTGAGCAGGGGTTGGACTAGATGACTTCTTGAGGTCCTGTCCAACCCTAATTTTCTATGATTCTATAAAATACATATTCCTAAGCCCATTTACAACTTGTACATTCTGTATGGCTATCTTTGTATGTATGCACAAGATGTATAGAGATCAGGGGTGGCATGAGCAGCATCTGTGTAGTATGTGGCAGATAAAGCAGGGAATCAAAGTGGTACCTGGGGAAAGTACACGGGTCATTTGTGGCCTGCCACCCAAAAAGGTTGACCCCCCACTGTATTAAATTATCAGAGGGAAAAAGCTATTGTAGTATTGCATAGGTTATTATATGTGTATGCCTCTAACATGGTAAAAAAAGAATTGAGATGAAAGCAATTTATTTCCATTACCACGTGAGTTAATTATTGAACCATTTACATTGAATTAAAAGGATCAGTGGTCTTGACTTGTTTCTGTTAATGTCCTACTGCATCAGAAAGTGGTCAGGAGCCATTGGTTAAACCACTATCATAAAACTAGTCCAGGGTAATTAGCAGAGGGCGTGGTCCTTTATCAGACAAAAGAGACGCTGGGTTTAATCAGACTGAAATGCAAAATGGGTCTCTCTACTTTAGTTTAAAAAAAATTCCCTCACAGAGCACAATCCTGACTTTGTTTTTAACTTCTTATCCTCCCTCTTCCTCCCCCTCCACACTTGGAGAATTGGTTTTGTAAAGGTCATTGTGCAATAAGAACTTTCTTATATCGATATGCAAAGGGTAATTGTGATCATTTTGCATTCCCTTTGAACCTGGACTTACTCAAATTGAAATGTTTTGAGTTCAAGTGCAGCCCATACCGCTGTTGTGCAAGAGGATTTTGTTACCTTATCACTCACTAATAAAGCTGTTCTACATGTAGGATATAAGATCATCTTCCTCCTTTTAACTTGCTAAATACAGAAATGTAGTTTTCTACCTGAGAAAACAAAATTGCTGGGGGATAAAAATGCTAGCCAGAATAAAAACATTAAAATCATATGATCAGTAAGTTTCTATTAGTTTTCCAGTATGAGGAGCTATTAGTTATACTCTTGGACCAGTGCAATAACCTCTAAGTAGGTCCCTCTTAAGAGGCATATAAACATAATGCATCTATCCTTATCTGTTCCGAGAAGCAAGTGAAGCAAAATCTTCTAGGCCAATGTTTCTCAAACTTTGATTCCCACCCCCCGATTAAAATTGGTGGCGTGCTTCATTTACGGGTCTGTAAACCCAATCCCTCCATGTGGGGCTGGCACAGCCCATTCACAGTACACATCCACAGCTTTCATGTTAACCTATAAGTAGGTTTTTCCCACCTGGTGCTGTTTTTTGCTTTTCTGGAAGCAAAGAATTTATGCAAGAGGTCACAATTTTTCATTTTAGAGTAGTGCTCAGCAACCTCTTCCAACAGCAGGACAGAATGGCCTGGCTTGCATCTGAAACTAGGATCCAACCAATGTTACCACTCCTGGTTCTCCATGCTGCTGCCTCTGCCTGGCTGAGGTATGGCATATTTAGGCCCTCAGCTGCAGAATGGTGTAATATGGATAAAGTCCCACTGCCACATCCATGAGCTGCACAAGCGGATCCAGTGGCTCCACAGGACATAGTTTGTCAAGTCCTGTCTCAAAGGTTCCCGGAGTACTTTTTGTAAAAGCTGCTTTGTTCTTGTTAGGATTCTACCTTTTTTCCCTCCAAAAAAAAAAAAAAAAAAAAAAATTTACACTTGACATTTATGTTAACCTATAATTAGACTCCTCCTGTCTTGAGTTCTGTGTTTACAGTACTTTTGTGTTTGTGATAAAAATGTGGAGTCAACTTCTTTAAAAGGCAGGTTTTGTTTTCAATGCATTTAACTTTCCAGGTTCTTTCCTTTTGGTTATTTGATTGTCCTGTGGGATTTTTCAAGGGGAATAGTAGCTCCCTTAAGACTGAACTTGAAAATATGTACTCAACCTGTACGGTATATGCTGAGGGAGGGGTTTATAATCAGAACAATATGGTGCATTGATCTTGCATGTTCAGCAATTACTAATTTTATACACCCTTCAATCTATAAAACATTCTTTGAATGGCTGTATACAGAGTCCAGTCTTGGTGTATGGTATTAGATTTGTCTGAGGAGTAGTACCTGTTTAGGATATAGCTGGATCCTGAAAGTACTATCCTCACAGCCAAGAGCAGAAGGGACAGAGATGTTGCAATTTCTATTCAGTTCCTTCTTACCACCATGCATGCAAGATGGGATGCTGCAGAGCAGAGGTGGGCAAAATACAGCCCACAGGCCAGATTCTGCCCGCCAAGCCATTGTATCGGGCCCACAGTGCACCTACAAAATTCAGAAAAATAATGTTTATCTGCTTCTAGCTGCCTGTCAAAGATGACAGGAGCCAAGGGCAGTAGGAGCCAGGGGAAGCCAGCAGGACTTGGTAGCAAGGCCATCCTGGCTTCTCCCCCCCCCCCCCCCCCCAAACTAGAAGCCTCTGCCTGCACAACTTTCACTGCTTCCTTGCATGCCTGCTTCAGCATCATGTGGCCCCAGGCTGCATCGCCAGATCATGGAGCCAGGAGCAGGAGGGTGTGTGTCTGTGCAATGAGGGAGGGAGAGAGAGAGAGACAGAGAGCAATGAGGAAAGGAGAGAGAGAGTGTGAGTACAGTGAGAGAGGCACTGTGTGTGTGTGTGTGTGTGTTCATAGGACGAGCCCCACAAGCACACCCCACCATACTCATGCACCCACACACCCCCTCGCACTGCTATACATGCAGACACCCACACCCAGCCACCCTCCCCCACACATAGCACCCCACAAACCCCATACCCACCCACACCCCACATCTCCACACCCACATCTACATGCTCCCATATCCCACACACATATCCAGTCCCCCAAAACTTCCTCCCTATACCCCACATACCCACGTACCCGCAGCCCTCTACAAATATATACCAACCCCCCACAGTATTCAAGATTAAGACTTATTTTAAGCTATTGTGCAATCACCTGTTCAATGTCTTCATCAGCAACTTGGACGAGGGGGTGAAAAGCACCTTGTACAAATTCGCAGATGACACTAAGATGTGGGGAGAGGTGGGTGAGCACACTAGAAGGGAGGGACAGGCTACAACTAGATCTGGATAGGTTACAGGGTTGGGTGGATGAGAATAGAATGGGATTCAATACTGACAAGTGCAGGGTACTGCACCTAGGGAGAAAGAACCAGCAGCGTACCTACAGGCTGGGGAACTCCCTTCTCGTCAGCATAGAGGCAGAAAGGGATTTGGAGTCATTATGGATTCCAGGATGAATATCAGCCGCCAACGTGAGGACGCGGTCAGTAAGGCTAACCACACCTTGTCATGCATCCATAGATGTATCACGAGCAGGTCCAAGGAGGTGATTCTCCCCCTCTATGCGACACTGGTCAGGCCGCAGTTGGAGTACTGCGTCCAGTTCTGGGCGCCGCACTTCAGGAGGGATGTGGCCAGCATTGAGAGGGTCCAGAAGAGGGCCACTCGCATGGTCAGGGAGCAGCAGGGTAGGCCCTATGAGGAGAGGCTACAGGACCTGAACCTGTTCAGCCTCCACAAGAGAAGGCTGAGAGGGGATCTGGTAGCTGTCTGTAAACTTACCAGGGGGGACCAGTGGGGAATGGGAGTGTCCCTGCTCCCCCAAGCACTCCCCAGAGTAACTAGGACTCATGGCCAAAAGTTGACTGAAAGTAGGTTCAGGCTAGATATCAGGAGGCACTACTTTACAGTCAGGGCAGCTAGGATCTGGAACCAACTTCCAAGGGAGTCTTCAAAAGGAGGCTAGATAATCACCTAACTGGGGTCATTTGATCCCAGCATTCATTCCTGCCCATGGCAGGGGT
>NW_017728886.1:31828009-31855711 GCF_001723895.1 Crocodylus porosus
AGGTGGCCATCAGATCACCCCTGAGCCTGCACTTTTCCAGGCTAAAGAGCCCCATGGCTCTCAGCCTGTCATCATAAGGTCTGTTTTCCTGACCTCTGATCATGGCAAACCCCCTTGCTGAAAGGAGTATTTCTGGGGGCAAGGGACAGGATTTCTGATGGGAAAGGTCAGGGGTCAGGGTTGCAGAACTTCCAGTCCCAAGATGGTGATCAGGCGGCAGAGCACCTGTCAAGGGGTGGGGCTATCCATGCAGCCCTCCACAACTTGCCAAAACTCAGTAAACAGCCCTGCACCCGAAATAATTGCCTGCCCCTGCAGTAGAGCAGCAGTGGCCAAACCGCAGCATATGCGCCACATGTGGTTCACCAGCATGGTACTTGTGGCTCTGGAAATTGGCTGAAGCCCCTCCCACTTCTCCCTGAGGTGGCTCCAGAGGACAGCTCAGCCTGGCACGTCCTGCTGCTCTGGCTTTCCCCACAGGGAGCATTCCCCGAGCCTGCCCTCCTTCCTTCTCCCTGGAACTGCTGGCTCAGGTGCCAAGCAGCCATGGCGGGGGCTGTAGCTGTCCTGCTTACCTCTGGGCATGCTCCCCATGGGGGAAGCCAGAACAGTTGGTGGTGTGCAGGGGAATCATGGCTCATTGATAATCAGCCATCAGTATCGGCCCAAACAATCTTTATCACCCCTACTACATGAGTTTCTTGGTAGGAACATAACGCCATTAAGTCAGCATCCTTCTTTTCTCTCTGTGTCAGCAACTTCATGGGTGTTCAACAGTTTGTTCAGCTGAGACAGGGAACGCAGGTTTGTTCCCATTTGTTTGTCTGGGATAGGGAATTCTTCCCAAGTGACTCATTCAAAGATCTTAAAATTTCTGCTATACTTTAACTTCGGTCAACAGAGTAATTCTCCCTGACCATATTTTATGGCATTGAATTTGCTGGGGCACTGTTAAATTTCAGGTTAATAAATGATTCCAAAGGTGCTGGACTTTATCAAACCTGTTCCCTGAACACTGGTCAGAATCCTTCTCAGATTCCTAGGATATATGTAGATGTTAAGTTGTCATACATCCTTTCAAACTTCTTCTTCAGACTTTGCAGCAGGAATAGTTGACGTACACTGATCTTAAACAGGCAGAAATGTGGGTGGGCAAGACATTCTAATGTCTCTTCATTAGACTGGTGGGCACAACCCTTCTTAGCACTTCTGCTAGCAAAAGCTCTTGTAGCAGAGGCTTCCACTCTTGAGTGGAATCTTTTACCTTGACCATTTGAAGAGTATAAGAACATGGTTTCCCCAGCAGGGCATCCTCCACATAAATATTTTGGACCTCAAGCCCCTCACCTGAGTAACCATGTGAATGCTTAAAGGTCAGCACACAGCAATGAGGTACCATAAAAAGCAAGGTGCAGGGTGTGGAGGACAAATCTTCTCTGTTGTACCAGGAAGTTGTGAGTCAAATTTACTTCTCTGGCCTCTAGAATACACAGGTAGACTAACACAACAGAACTTAGTCCTCCTAAGCATCTTTCATGAGTAGATGGGCCTGTTTGTGATTCTTCATGATGAGAAGCATTGGTTTCTGTTCTAGTGGCAAATCTGAGTTTCCTCTGCAATGCTTTTCTCATTGCCTTTAGGTCTAACGTATGCCTTTCCACCAATACATGCAATACCCAAGGTGTGAAGGAAGTTGAGTCAGGACATAAGTGCCATCATCAGAAGAGCATGGGTATGTGCTATATACAGCATTGATCAGACCTCCAATAATCTATCAATATGATGCCCCATTTTTATACTGATTCTGTCATATCTGTTCCTGAATGCTTGTATGATTGATTTTCCTCATGGAAGTGGATTATGCTGCCTTAAAGGCTCATTCAGTGTGTGTGTGTGGAGGGGGGGGGGGTGTTTGTTTGTTTTTAAAGCTGTGTAATTCTGAATGCAACAGGTGAGTTTCTCAAAATATGCAGCAAGAGTAATCTTGTTTCCAGAATGAAACTGCCCCATATTACCTCCAGAAATCTCCAGACTTGGGACTTGATTTTGGATCATGGGCACACATGGATGAATATTACAGAATCATTTACTGAATTCATTTTAACATTGTTTGCCTACTTAAGGGAGATTAAATTATACTAGAGACAGCACGTTTTTCCAAGTAAACTGACTGGCAGAGTTGTATATGAAAGATACGGAACACAATAAGCCCAGTGTCACGTAGTCAGGTCCATCTGAAAGACTGTCACTTTCCTATATCTCTCCATGTTTGTTTTAGAGATGTCCCTCTTTAGGGGGGGAAGAGGCTGTTTTTCTGTAATAGCTTTATCAAACTTACTTTTAAAACAAACTTCAGAGCACATTTATATGGTTTCCAACATGTCACTTAATGTTTAAAGTTTCTAGATGCATAATTTTGAGACTGCTATATATGTAGCAATTATAAACAATGACATTTACGTGAAATGTACAAAAGATTAAAGATTAGAATGTGCTAATTAAATTGACCTTTAAATCTCTGCACCCTCTTGGAATCTAGGGCTAATCCTAGACCTCCCACTGTGGAGATAAACATCCTCACTCAGGACTTTTTAGGGGGTGTGGGAGGAGGAACAGCCACACCAGCAGTTGGTTTTTTGTTGGGGTTTTTTTGGTAAAGATTAGGGCAGTACATTACACTTGCAAGTTGCATTTATAACTAGCAGAGAGCCTCTCCTCTCTTGTGCTTCACAAGAAAGAACACAGCACTCTGGCTTACTTAATGCAGGCTGTTCAAATGAAATATTTTAATATCCCTAAATGCAAAGCTTATACATCTAAGCTCAAGGCAGGCAAGCCAGTACTACAGAATGGGGAATTGTATCCTGGAAAGAAGCAACTCTGAAAAGGAGGGAGGTATCAGTGGATAATCAACTTAACATGAGCTCTCAGTGCAATACTGGCTAAGAAGGCTACTTCAGTCCTTGAATGTATTTAATAAAAGAGTAGTAAGCAGAAGTAGGGAAGTGGCTTTACCTCTATATATGGCATTGATGAGACTGATCCTGGGGTATTGTGAACCATTCTGGTGCCTGTGTTTTTAAAGAAAGAAAAAGATTTTGGAAAAATTAGAAGGGTGCTACACAATCATAAAAATTGAGGGCTGAAGAAAATGCCTTATTATGACAGTCTTAAAGGGTCAATCTGCCTAGTTTCAACAGAATTTAGTCTGTGACTTAATAAATGGGTGTAAGTGCCTTCACAAAGAGAAAATACCAGTACTAAAGGGCTCTTTATATTCAGCAAGAAAAAGTGTAGGAGCTAGGTGGCTGAAAACTGAAGCTGGACATATTAAAGTACAAAACAAGGACACATGTCAGCAGCAAGGGTAATCACTGGAATAAGTTATCAAGGAAGGCAGTGGATTCTCCACCTTTTCATATCTTCAGATCAAAATAAGATATCGCCCTTGAAGATGAGCTTTAATCAAATACAAGTTATTGGGCTTGGCGCACAAGTAACACTCTCACAGGCCATTTAATTTCACCCAGTCAGTTAAGTCAGAGGTTGGGTACGTGGGAAGGCCCTAGGGGGTACATGGCAGCAGTGCAGAGAAGTGGGGGGTGTTTGGGAAGAGTGTGGTGGTGGCAGGAGGCGCACGGTAGCTGCTCCTCCTCCCCATCAACCAGCCGCCAGGGGACCCCCCTGCCCCATTTGTCAACTGGCTGCCCCCGCTCATCAACCAGTTGCCAGGGGGCTCCCCTCCCTAGTCCAAGAGGTGCAGTCCAGGAGGGGTACCCACCAGAAGGGGTACACTCCTTAAAAAAGATTGAAAACCCCTGGTCTAGGTTAACTAAGGAAACCCATTCAGGTCCATGGAAAGGCTCCATTGCACTTTAAGTTTTGGTAAGGCCTTAAGTACAGGACCTCTGAGCAGTAACTGCATTTATTTGTAGCAAGGAGATGTTGAAGGTCAGATTCAATTCATGACCTTATGTTTTAAAAGCAGTTGCCTACTCATTGGTAATCTTTTTATTGACACGTGCTGAGGCAATGTGGCATTTCAACCAAATATTCCTGAGGAGACTAATTTAGCTTTTGTGTAAATTTATTTAATTTTTTGCAAGCATCAGGTTTGCCACACTAAAGGCATTTTTGCAAGTAATTATGCAAGTAATTAAGCTGAAACTGACCTCATAAAAGTAGTCACATTTACAAAGTACAAAAATGCTTCAATCTCCTGAGAGAGAAAACCAGCTTAAAACTGCACAAATTAAAAGTGAAAAGGGAATGTAGGGAGAATTGTTTCAAGCAGAGTAATAGTTGTGAAATAAGTTATCAGGTAGAGCTATTAAGTGAAATTAATATTTAGAAGGCGGACAGGCACTTTAATCACTAGAGCAGGTCAAAGTACACAGTGCTGAAGTAGAGGAGGCTGCAGAAAATGCACAGAGGGGTAGATTTATGATTCTCCTTAGGGACTACATAGCAGTATTGTTCTTGCTGATAACATAATTAAATTATTTGTTTGTGATTAGTACAACTAATGCATCACTCTCTTGCTGTTAGGTAAATATCCCACTAGGTACAGTAGCTTGGTAATATGGAGGTATTGTTGTTTCTTAGCAAGAATGGTTAAAGGACTATGGGAACATTAAAAATAACGCTTTGCAATGGCAATATACAGTTATTAGTTACTAGAGCCAATCGTAAAACTTGTGGAAGAAAAAGCCTTTTGTCCCTCACTTCCCTTCCTAGTGCATAGATTTCTATATAGTGAAAGTTTTTTGGTTTCTTTCCTTTACGTTCCAGTTTTTTACTTGATGTACACGGTTAGATGATGTACAGTATTTTCTTGACTACTACATGCACATTTTTCCTGAAAATTAGCCCTCCAAAATTGAGGTGCATCTTATAAGTGGGAAAAGTTGATTTATGCACCAGAATTGAAGCATGGAGACAGTGTCATGGCTGCCTTCTGCTTCACCGGCCAGCACTCAGCAGGGTGGAGTCCAGTTTTAACCCTCTCTTAGCTGCTGCCAAATTAGCAGTAGTTTCTGGCAGAGCAGCCAGTGAGCTGAGTGAGGATGAGCAAGCTGCTCCATTGCAGTCTGTGTTCAGCCATGACTTTGAAAATCTTTTTTTTCTTTATTCTGCCTGCCCCAAGTAAGATGTGTGTCATATGTGATAAAAATATGGTAATATGAAGCCAGAAAGACAGGCTTGTCCAGAGTTTACCATAGTCTAATGCTTGTTTCTCCTCACTATTTTCTTTCTCTGTGGTTTCAAGCCTTCTTTGTATCTGGGAGCATTTTGCATTATGGTATGTTTAAGATTGGAAGGAAATAAGGCTGACAACTCAAATGCCAGCTGGAGCAGGGCTAATGCCCATATACATAAAGCAGTGGCCTTGTTGTAGAGGAGTGGAACAGACCTGTGCCACTTCCTTTAGCTAAGTTAAACCCACTCACTTTGTGTATTTGGACAAGTATAGTTCCCCTTATTCCATTCTTCTTATTCCCCTTGTTCTGGTTTGTTCACCTTCACATAATAAAAACCTTGCACATACTGCATGTTGAAATCAACAGCTAAAATGTGGATGACAAAGTTTCCTTACTTAAAGCAGTGACATGCATTTGGTCTTAAAAAAGAACGTTTCAATCCATACTGTATGAAGTACAGTCTTACTTCATAATAGATAACTCAGTAGTGTGTATTTTTTTTCAGTCTGCAGTGTTAAACAGCTTTTATGTTCATGTACTAAAATAAATTATGGTGGTCATCTCAAAAGGTAATGTTTTATACTTCATCCTAGTTGAAACTTACCTAGAGAATTTAATATCAAACCTCTGAACCGGGTGGGTAAAAATCAATGATTTTAAAAAATTTATAAATCAGAATTTTTATTTAAATCAGATTTTTTTGTTTAATCAGGTTTTTTTTATTTTAAGGTGCTTTTTATAATAAAATAAACTATACAAAGACAGTTTAAATTCAAGATACATTAAAGGTCAACGATATCATGAAATAGGGATTATAACTTTTAATTATATATTACAATAAAAGCTATGCTATCTGGCATTTTACTAACTGGCATGCTCTATTAACCACCAGGGCACTTCAGGTTTCGTGGAGACCCACGGCCCAGGGTAAAGCAGGCTATGTGGGACCCACCTCCCTATCCCCTGGCACACATAGATATGGGAATAGTAAACTTGTAATTAAAATTCCCTCCTTGGTACTCATCACTCCTGTTCGGACTCCCGTCCCTGTCCACTGGCACACTAACTGGGAGGGGCAGTGGCCTAACCAGACGTCTCTCAGATAACTGGCAATTTTGATTAACCGGCAATCCATGTTCCTCCTGGGTGCTGGATAACACATCTTTTGCTGTATTTGAGACAATGTATTCATGTAATCTTTTTAGAAAAGTTTTATAAATAGATCACAACAGGCCACCAACTATAGTAGAGACTCCTCTGTAGATTGGTAAAGGTGAAAGAAAATCACCCTACCCAGGGGGGCTCAGTGTAGAAGGTCCCATTAAGCTTCTCTGTGATGCTTAGCTTTAGTTCTCAAACTGGATTTGTGTCTCCAGAGATAGCATCCTTGTTAACAGCAGCATATGGAGATATGAGAGATAACAGACCTGACTACCTACCCATCATCCCTGTTGTGTGTCTCCAAGTTTGTGTACACAGAGTCAAGCCCTTATATTTTTCTAAAAGTGCAAGGTTTCAAGAAGTTAAATGAATAGAGGATTGTTGGGGGTGGAGTAGATCTGGGCAAAGAGGAGGAGTCTGGAGAGAAATACAAGGAGGAGGTGCAGTAGAAACAAAAGATAAACATTCTGAGCAGAATATTCCATAAGTCTTGAGGGATAAGTTTCTGACTATATCCTCTCCATAGATTTGACATCTAGTGAGGGAATGGTATGGTAGAAGGGAAAACCTATCATGGGAGCAGGCTTGCTGAGGACATGAGAGAGGAGATCAAAGATGGAGAAGAAATCCAGAAGAAAGTGAAAAAAGTCCCAAGCTAACAACATGGCTGCAGTACTTATTTGATGTCCTCCTAATACAGTATGGCAAAAACATCCCCCAAATAGTCATGATTAATCTAGTGAATTGGAGATGAACTATCTCCCAAACACATTGCAAGTATCTGTTTGTTAGCTTTGGTAAATAAAATAACCAAATCATAATTTAGTTTTCTGACATGCCTGAAAAACTAATCTGAAAAAATATCAAAATAAATCACTGCTTTAAAATGTATAATGTGTACCTTCTAAAAATGAAACCTACATCTATCTGAGTTGTGAATAATATGTATTAAGGTTATATCAAACAACAAGAATGCACAAAAAAAAAGATTAAATTGAGGCTTCCTGACCACTGATTTTAAATCGTGATTTAAATCATGATTTAAACTGATTTGATTTAAGTCAAATCCACCCTGCCTCTGAAGTACAATTATTTTTGTATGTCCTTAATGGCACATGCTGTATATTGGATACCTTCTCTAATTATTTTCTGCTTCTGCTTTCTCTTACCAGTTATCACTTCATCAGCTAGTGTACCTGCCAGGTACAGATCATTTGTAAGGATCTCCTTGTTTATTCTGTGCAGTGCCTTAATGAAAAATGAATAAAGGATCTCTAAGACTATGACAAAGTATGAATATACTTAATACCCATTAAACTATTTTTATCTCCATTTTCTATCCAATTGTTGCCCCCAGTGCAGTGACCACACATACTACTTTATCTTTGGCATGAATGGAAAATGCAGAGAAGTGATTTTACAATGTGCGATTAAGTCAAGAATTGGGCAAAGCATGTATGCTAGCTTTCTCTATTTTAAGAAGGAAAGTTCCTCGTAGTTTTTTTTAGAGGAAAAAGCTGTTTCTACTCTTTCTGCCCAAAACTTCTAGTTCAACATATTTCAGTGCATCTGGTATGACCTAAAATACTGCTTCAGACATTCAGCAGGCACTAACGCATTATACCCCTTTTCCTTAAAAAAAAGATTGTTATGATGACTAGACAAGCATTACACGTTTTAATGAATACTCACTTAAAAGTTATTCTAGTTTCATGATAAATAGATGCTTATAGTTGGGGAAACTAGAAACTTCACATGTTACATGGAAGCTTTCCATTGGAAAGTGTCTACCTTATGATCCCTGAAACCAGAGCAAATGGTCTGTACCAGCAAATGACACAGCTGTATGTCAGCAGCACCAAAACATAATAGCACTTTCCAAAACAGTTATTGGAAGAAATCAGTGAGGTGGGGAGAAAACTTTTGTATTTATTTTTTCAGTGTTTTGAAAGGGTTTTGTCTAATAAAGAACAAAAAACAGCGTATTAATAGTAGTAAAACAAAATATTACCTTCTAGTTGTAGTCCTTCTGCCAAGTTTTTAAGAGGAATTTTATTTTTCAGTGTCTGCCATTACTTCAAACTATGTTCTGTGTTCTAACTATAAGATTCCATAGATATCAGGGACCTTGCGAGCATAGCTTGTTTTGTTTAGTAACCACCAGGAATCTGAGTTTTCAGTTTCCCATGGAAAAACATGGATTTTCCCTTTTGAAGCGGGTAACCTCAGGCTTCCCTTTTTGCAGGTAGCACTCTGTAGGCTGGCAGAGCTCCAGCCTGCAAGAACTGCTTGCAAAAGGACAGGAGACCTTTAGCCCTATCCAGTGGTGGTGGCTCAAGGCTCCCAACGGTAATGACAGCACCAACACTGAGTCTGTTGGTCCAGCCAGGCTGCAGCCCCACACCCCACAGCAGTTGAGGAGGGCACATCCCTCCCATTTCCTCTCAACATGTCACCAGGGGGCATATCCAGACTGTCTCTGTGCCATCAGGGCCCCCGCCCGGTGGTGCAGGGCTGGTTTGGACTCTTCACAGCTTGGGTCCTGATGGCCCGGACCAGCCCCATACCATTTGGCGGGGGGGGAGGGCTTGATGGCACAGGAGCAGTTTGGGCATGCCAGAGTTTGGTGCATGGGCCTGATCATGTGGGGCCAAGCTCTGGTGAGTCTGGACCATACCTGCATCATTGGGGCAGGGGACAAACTCCAAAAAGCCCCACACACCCACCCCCCGCCCCACACAGTGGGAGACTGGGGCCTGGGGGTCCCCTCTGACAAGGCTGAGGGAGAAGGGGGCTATGGGTTGGGAATGAGGGGCACCTCTGGTTTGCTACCTCCTCCTCCTCCTGCCCTGCTCCTGCCCAAGCTAAGGCAGGGACCTGTCCTGGGGTGCTATGATGCCTCTCTGCCACCTCAGTACCATGGGCAGTTGCCCTCGGTCTGTCCCTAAGGCTGGCTCTGCCTGCAGGGCTGGTGGTGGCAGGACAGGGGAGTGAGAGTCACGCTGGTGGAGCTGTGTAGCTTGGGAATGAGGGGGCACCAGCATAACATGCTCAGTGCCAAAAGGCAGCAGGGGATACAGTCACAGCTGGACCTGTGTCCTGATAAGCAAATGTGGCAGTGGGAGCTCTGATTTTTCCATGATAAAAAAACAAAATGAAACAAAATTGAATGCCAAAATATATAGGTATTTAGAAAAATGTGGATTTTGATGTTTTTAATCAGAGAATTTGGGATTTTTTTTATCAGAGGATTTACAATTTTTAAACAAAGAAAACCTTTTAAATTTTCCTAATTGACCCTTTAATATTCTGTAAACTATATTTTCATTTATTACCTGAATTTTAAAATGAGGAAAGTGAAGATAGTAATTTTGGAAAATATATGAATACATATAAATATATTGGTAGGGATGGAGGGGAAGGGGATTGAGCAAAAACTGCATTTCAGATTTACTGGGCCTCTACTTACTGAATACTGGTATGATTTCCAATCCAAGGCCCTTTTTTGCAGGGAAACCTGTGGAATGCATGCATCTTTGCATGAATTCAAAGGCATGATCAGGACCTAAATAAACAAACATTTGTGGAAATTGTAAGCATCCTTCCTTTGTAAAAGGAAAACCAACTAAATATGAAAATGTTTATAAATATTCCCTTAGGCACTTTGATTTAGTTTCCTACAACCTGAATTTGGAGGGTGAGAGCAGTGTGTCCCCCTCCTAAAATAATTGCTTTCAAGATTTATACAATGTGATCAGTAAGTAGAGATCCCACAACTAGAGCTCTGTAGAAAGAATACATTCAAAGAATTACAGTTATTAACAAGAAACCTGGTTTTATTTGTGGTTATAATCACTTTTTGAAAAAACATTCTTATTCTTTTATCTGATGGTACCTATCTTATAACTGAACAAAGTGGTGTATCTAAAAATCAAAATGCATGATATGCTTGCTACTGCAATTTGTTTTGCCTCTTCTGTGTACTAGGACAAGATATTTGTTAAATTGAAAGCTCCCAAATGGGGTTAGCTCTAACACTGCAGAGTCTGGTATACAATTTTAATGTAATATACTTGGAAGTGGCTTTTTTTGTTGTTGTAGAAAACCACCAGTTTAAGAAGTCACCATACATAATCGCATGCTTGACTCAAATGGCATTATATGCATATAATGCCATTGTCACTGTTGGTTCCCAAATTTGGGTGTTGTAAATCTACCCTAAAAAGTCAGAAGTGTTATAGTCCTTTAATTTATGCTAAAAAATCACGTGTCACTTACCTAGTTTCTTTTTGGTCATTTAAGCACTGTAGGAATGTCACTGTTCTTACTGCATGCTAGAACTTCAGTCTCATGATTACTCTTAAAAATTAAAGATAATATTACAGGTATATAATGATAACGATACACAGCAATTGTTCATGAAAGCTGTTTCCAACTAACAGTGTATTAAGTTTGTAATAAAACCGAATGATACGGTATAGTCTTAATTTTAAAAACAACCCCTATCAGTACACTAATTTACTTCTTTCTCCTAAAATTTGAAGTTCTCCCTCCCCACTAGATTTTGAGGTTACAAACTTCAGTCTAAAAATACTAATGCCATAATACTTCATCTTCAGAGCTTTTTTAAATAAACGTTAATCTGAGCTTCCCTCTGAAGTAGGTGGCCCTCCTCACTTACAGAAGGGGAGTTGAAAGAGTGTACAAAACTGACTTGCCCAGTGAACAGTGTACAAAACTGACTTGCCTAGTGCTGGGTATAAAGTCAGCGGTAGGACTGGGATTATGATTTGGGAATTATCACTTGGGTTTTCTGCCTATTGTGTACTTGATCATTCTAACAGCGTGACATGTCAAGCCTGCTGTTCACGTGATGCTGTTCACATGATTGATCCTGTATGCATAATTATTGTGGATTAGTGTTAATTTTGTACTTTGTCTTATTTTCTAATATTTGGAAGAAATTGCTTCTGAAAAAGACTTAAGTGATCAATAGAAGTTTACTTCAAAAATATCTGAACATGGTGATCACTGAACATGATTACTAGTAATGTATTCTCATTGCCAAGTATTTTGTGCAGCAGATGCTGATTCAATCTAGAAAGTTATTACTGTTTTAGAAGATTTCAGCTGCATAAAAATGATTTGAAAGGGAATAGCAAATAAAATCAAATGTGTCGTATGCCTTTTAATTACATTGTGCATTTGTTGGTCTAACGGTTTTGTGTTTTTCTTGAACTGACAGAATTCCTTGACGAGAAGTGCGCCACTTGCTAATGATTCTCAGGCACGTAGTGGCGCCCGCTTTCACACCTCATATGACAAAAGATATGTCATCAAAACAATAACAAGTGAAGATGTAGCAGAAATGCACAACATACTCAAGAAATACCATCAGGTAATATGTTATTTTCAGAGATAGGGAATAATTAAATGTAATTTTGGGGAATTGAAATGAAATTGTGTGTGATAGAGGAAATGAAAGTGTTCATAAACTTGTGTTCTTTTGGCTGCAGAGATTCTGGATTGTGAGTATAAAGTTAATTCTCTCTAAAATGAAGATTTATAATGAATGATTTTGAGAACTGAGCCAATTCAGATTTAGTTCCTTTTCCTTTTGTGAATGAGATTTTTGTTTTGGTTACTAAATGTTGCTTGTGTACTTGAGTACTGATTTTCAAGTGATGAATGTTGTAGCTGTAGGTAAGATTGGGCGGTGGGGCGGGGAAGTGTATTAGTACATGTGTTTGCAGACAATACATGATAATGAAACCTCTGTTCTTACCAGAGAGAATTTTAGTTAACCATGCTGTTCACACATGGGAAATCTGAAAAGGAAGCAATGAGGGGTTCCTGGATGTGTGCTGATACAAATCGCTATACCATGCCAGCAAGTGTTTTTCTGTACACAGCATGCTTATCAGAAAAAAATATTCTAGAAATATTTAGATTGGTGTGATGGCTCTACACCTCTTGGAACAAGCTGTCCACTGCACAGAATTTCAGACAAACTGTAACTACATCTAAATATGTCTAAACAGTATCTTTTCTTTTTATCCTTTCTTCCAGTGTTTTCCTCCCCGCACTAACTCATACTATCTTGCGGTGTCAGGGAGAGAGCATAGCAGTTTCACCCAGCTTGCAGCATTGCCAACTCTTGTGACTTTTTCATCAGTCTTTTAGTGTTTGGTTTTTCTTAAAATCTTAGTTCTACAAGTGATCATATTGCATGCAAATCTCATCTACCGTTTAAAAAAAAAAGGCAAGTATTAAGCCTTTCATGGTTATGGCAGATTTAAATTAAGTTAAATTTGTGCCTTAGTCAAAACTGAAACATTTCATGTAAATGGCTTGATTTCAGTGACAGTATTACAGAACCATCCCTGTCAGGTCACCTGCCTGTCAGGTTTATTAACAGAAAGGCAAGTGTCTGGAAGCCCCATCTTCCAGATTGGAGCTCCTCAGCAGTCCTGTCTCCCAGGGCTACCAGGGTTTGTAACTCCAGGACAGCCAACCAAGTAGAAAGCCTTGGAGCTGGAGCACAGGGCTTCTAGGGTCCATAACACAAGGAGAGCCAGTCAAGGAGACTGCCTAGAGATTGGGTCTCATTCCTCTTAGAAAATTTTAAAGTGTTGGGTTTTCATACATCGGGATTCCTGCTGGTTGCATGCAGAGGCCAGAAAGAATTTTTCCCCTTCTTGTGAAAACCATTATGTACTTCTGGATTTTTTTAAATTTGCTTTTGAAGCATAAGACACTGGCCATCACTGGGGGTAGGACATTGGCTGGGACACTGGTCAAGAAACTCTCAGGTGCCTGGCTCATGCATCTTGCCTCCGTGCTCAAGCTGATCATCAGATTTCAAGGCAGGAAGGTTTCCCCTCTCTAGTCGGACCGATAATGACAGCTGAGTTTATTTTTCTTTCTCTTACAAAACTGGGCATTATCCCTTCCTAGGCCCAACTGAACATACTTTTCTGAACAGATTTCCCTGCTCGTGCAGTAGTCAGTGAATTGGTGGCTTTTGTGTCATACTCTCCTTGTGAAACACCAGGTTTTTCGTCGCAAAGATGCACAAGAAGGACCGGAGCTAATGCTCTTGTGGACCTTTTTAGATAAATGGTTCCCTGCAAACACTGGGGACTGGATTTGAAGGGCTTGGAGGTCTTGCTGTCCTGTGTTACTTTAAATGCATTGAAAATTAAAAATTGATGAGCAGATCTGCAGCTTGGGTAAATGTCAGGAAGCTGGAGGTGGGCAAGGAGGCTAGCTTTGCCAAAATAGCTCAGTGACAGTGTTGCTGAAATATGGGGGGAAATGCTGATAGTAGCTGCTCTACTCACAGCAGCATTCACATGTCAGGTCTTTCTCAGGGGATTGCTTTCATATTTTTTATTTGTCCTCTGATTGTCTTAGTGCTTCAGCTTTTAACAAAAATATCAATGGCCTCCATATGGTGAGGACAGGGTATACGAATAGAAAGAATGAGCATAGGACAGTGGAAGAAATACAGGATCATCAGGACAGAACAGGGCAAAGGTTGGTGCTGAGCAAGAGGTCCATGTGATCTTCCTGTTTTTTCATTCCTAATTTTTCTTATATCTTTTGCAAAGTCTTTCAGTGATGCTGCTTTATGGCTGATCCTTCAAGTTCCAGATTCTTAGCCTCATTTCTTCTTTGTAGGTGTGCCGTCTGTGAATGCACAAAGGCACATGTACCAGGCTGTGCACTCTGAGTCTAACATACCTGCAGTACCATGGCATAAATCTGTGCACATATGCAATATAGGATTGCAGAGTTAAGGTAGAGTTAGTTATTTTATTCTGTCTGACTTCCAGTATCTGCTCTGACCATCTGACTGACACTGCCACCAGATCAGATCGAGGAAGGGTATTTTCCTGTTTCTTCAGTGTCCACAATGATGACATATTCTAAGTTTGAAGGTATTTTGTGGCACTCACTTCATTGGTATTGTTTACTTGACCATTGGTCCTTCTGTGAAACTCAGAATGAAGGCAATGAGCCATAGTGCTGTGTGCATGTAACATAGGGAGAACACAAAGGAAGAGAATTTGGAGCTCTGCTCTGCCCTGTCTTCTCACTGCTGGGAATGGAGGCAAGGAACAAAACATCTGTCAAAAGAAAGGAAGATTGAGAGAGGCTGTGCTGTGCAGAAGCTGAAGAAAATGGGGAAAAGAAATGGATGGTTCTGCTTCCTTCGGTAGTCAGTAGGGTATGCAAGAGGGTGAGGGAGAGATGAGGCTTTCCTTGGGGTCAAAACAGACGTCACCTTTGTGCCATCATAATTGTTATGGCAGCACAAAGGCCAAGCAAACAGATGTTCGTACTCCTTGTCACACCAAAGTGCCCCAAATTTCTGGCTGCAACAATATTTGTGGCTGTGACAAAGGTGGTAATAGTTTCTGCCACTTCACTGCAGCAGTTACCTGTTTGCTTAATGGCATGAGAGCACAGGCAGCCCAGAGCTGCCCACACTCTCCAGCCGCCCTGGGTGGGTACTCCTGGGCTTGGGGGGTCCAGTCTTATGTACCCTGAGAATTCCCATGCAGCATCAGGCCACTCAAGCCCCAGAAGCACTTGCCCAGATTTCCCCACTTAGAGACATGTCCCATGCAGTCTCTGAAGTATGTCTCAGTAAGTGGGAAACCCTAGCTTTCCTCACATTCCCTGAGGTGCATCTCCGTAAGAGGGGAAAGTTGGGGTTCTGCCCTTAGATATCCAACTCAGATTCTGTTGAGCAAATATCCAGTATGTCTCTTAGTGGGAAATAATCTCCCATTGCTCTACAGGAGCAGGCCCCTGTCCAGTGCAGGTGGGAGAAGCAGTCCAGTCAAATGGATTATCTGTGGGAGATTACATCCTGCCACAGCTGATTTGCTTTATTTGGTGATGATTGTTTATACACTTAGCTTTCCATGCCTGGGACAGGGAAGAGAACAGGACTCCTGCTCAGTCCAAACAGCTTTATCACATATGTATGTCAAAGCTATGTGGAAGTTGAGGCCCTATGGGACCTTTCCAAGTATGAGGAAGTGCTGCTTACTAGGGCACTTCACTTGATCTCTTTGAGATCTTTCATCTTGCATTAAGTTGTTTAAGTAGTAATTCTGTTTTGCAGCTGATATTTTTTTTCAGGCCCTGCCTCTTGCTCATTCACATCATCATCTTACTGGTCTTTATTCTCTTTCAGTCAAATTAATTTGATTTATATCTAATTTGCTGATGGCTCTTTCTAATATTCTGATGCTAGAGGATTCAGAATAGCTAGATACTTTAAATATGGTTTCCAGTTAAAATATGCAGACTTGACATCCCTCAAATATAACATGGGCAAATTAATAGGACTGTACAAATATCTTGGTATTTAACATCAGAAATCTTCATTTAGGTTTAGTTTTCATGTTGTCAAAACTATTTGGTTTGTATATTACTTCAGTATTACCTTGATATATTATCCTCTGTCTCACTGCTTGCTTTCTTCCTGTATAAATACAGTGCACGATAACAACTCATCTTTATATTGAAATGCATTTAGGAAACTTCTGCAGTATAATCCTTACTCCGAGTTTGGCATTTTAGCAACTAAGTTTATTTGCATAATTTGGAGAGGGAGCTATACTTAATAATGCTTTCAAACTAAGCCATAGTTTTTTATAATAAAGGCACATGATTATAAATCAGTGCAGAAAACTTTCAATTTTACTCAGTTTTCTGATTGGGTAATGGTTATCATGCTGTCTAAGTCTGACAGCTGGCATATCCAGATTATTCAACTATCTTAATCTTGTGATTTTGGAACTAGTTAAAAAAATCTAGCTTTCAGAACAATTCAGAATATTGGTCAGCTCCATTCAAGAGTTAGACTGAAGAGTGTATCTAAGTATTTAAATCTTTGGTTGTCTTTTAGTGCTTTGATAAAACATCAAGTTCTAAGTTAATGTAAGAGCTTATAACAGTAGTAATTAAATGCCTGCATCTAACTGCAGGCAGTTTACACCAACTAAAAAAGAATTAGACATTGGCATAAGAATGAAAAGCATGTGCTTATTTACTCCTGTATGTTTTGTAACTTGATTCAGGTGTTTAGATATAGTGTTGAAAACCTAGCTATGAAACTCTTGCTATTGTGAGTCTTATCTGATTTTAGGTTAGCCTCATACACTGAGGAACTGAGAGGCAAAGCCATTTTAATTTTTATGAAATGAATGTTCTTAGATATTTCTGATCTGCTGGTAAAAAAAAAAAAAAAAAAAAGTGGTGTGAGTGCTGAAAAAAGTTAAATCCAAATTAAAATTGTATTGGAATTGTTATATTAGTGTTCATACAGCATTCAAAATCCTACAAGCAAAGTCCAGACCAGACCAGTCTATTAGGCACCTGGTCCCAGGAAGGTGACTCAAAGAAATGGGTCCAGGGCAAAAGCTGGGGAAAATGGGGCACCTCCATGGGATGATTCAGAGCCTGAAAATGCCTGAAGATAAGCAGTAAGATATGCTATGCTTGGTTTTAAAATGCCTGCCTTTTTTTCTGGAGCTAGGCACTTGAATCAGAGCTGAACAGTAGGTACCCTGGTCTGCTTGGAAGCCAGGCCGTCTAGTTTTATTTCAGAAGGAGGTATCTGTTTGGTGGAAGTGGTACCAACTCCACCTTCTGTGTAATAGCCTTTTGGCTAAAGTACTCAGTCCCCCAGGTCTGTTATTTACCAGCAATGATAGACCCTGTGTCACCTGAGAGGATTCAAGCCCAAGCATGTGCCCTAACCACTGGGTTATAGAAGAGCCTGAGTTGAGGCTACTAGGTCTGTGCAAAACCACCGTTTCGCTTTGACTTCCGTTTTACATTTCGACGGAACAGTGTTTTGTTTTGAGTTTCGTTTCATTTTGAAAGCACTGTTCCATTTTGTTTCGTTGAAGCTGTTTCGCTGTTTCAGTGCTGTTTTGACATTTTGCCCATAGGCTATAATAGGCAAGCACAAAACAGCCTATAACTTTGTTATTTCTGGCCTGATTAAAATGAAACTTGCAGAGATGGTAGCTCCTTCTGAGGCCATGAAGCCTGCCAAGTTTTAAGGAGATAGGTGCAGAGGTTTCTGGGAAACTGAACCTCAAGTTGTTGACAAGCAGGAGCTGGGAAGCAGGAGCAGCCTCCTGTCATCCAGCAGGCAGATCGGGGGGCCCACACCCCTGGGAGGAGTCCGGCACAGCCCCTGAAGGCCTCCTGGGGGTCTGGGAAAGTCCCCAGTCTACCTGCTGGATGACAGGAGGCTGCTGCTGTCTCAGCTAGCAGCAGCAGCCTCCTGTCATCCGGCAGGCAGATCAAGGGCCCGACTCCCACCACCAGGCTCAGCTCCCAGCCCGATGGAACTCAGCTGAGTGCCAGGAAGCTGAGCTCCAGCAGAGCTTCATGGGGCTAGTGCAGCTGATCAGAGTGCAGCCCGGCAGCGGGAGGAGGGTAGAGCTGACGCTGCACTCTGATCAGCTCTGCCAGCCCCCAAGAGTGCAGCCTGGAGGTGGGGAGAGAGCCACAGCCTCCCCACCCAGCTGCTTCAAAACTTGAAAAGTTTTGAGTGCCCTCATTTCATTTTGAAGTCTCTGAATAAGAAAAGGCAGGCAAGGTTCTTTGGGTAAATGTGATATCTTTTATTAGACCGACTAAATAGTTGGAAAAAGGTTCTTTGCAAGCTTTCAGGCACAAACACCCTTCTTCAGGCAGTGGGAGTGCTGATATGAGTTCTCCAAGGTAGAAAAGAAGCTAAAAGTGTGACAAGAAGTCTGTGAAAATGCAAATAAGTGGAAGTTTGGAAGACAAAGGGTTAGGAAAACACATTCTACTAGGTAGGTGGGTTAGTACTTGAGAAACAATCGAAATTGTTAGCCCCGTATAGCAGTCTTGATGGCTCTTAAATTAACATTTTAACGAGGTGTTAGTAAATGTTCCTTCTAAAGAGTAATGATCTGTGAGCGCACCCCTTTGGTCCTGCCTCCCCCTTTTAGCATGGCGCAGTCCAAGTAAGTGTCCCAGAGTAAGTGTCCAGGTGGGAGCAGGCAGGGTTTGGCCACCACCCTTCTCCATGCTAACTGCTGCCCAAAGCAGCACAGTGGAGTGCTGTGGCCCAGCCATGGGCTGGACACAATCAGTACAACTGGAAGGGAGGCACTGGGGCTGGCATGGGACACTTACCAAAGGTAAGCTCCTCACTCCTCATGCAGGGCAGTCCCCATCCCCGCCTCGCCTTGGGGAGCAGCCGCTGCCTGCCCTGCATGAGGAGTGAGGAGGTCACCTTCGGTAAGTGTTCCACACCAGCCCTGGTGCCTCCACCACACTCTGCGCCCAGCTCCTCTCCAGGCAGGTGCACAGCCTTAAAAAGTTTGTGCGCGGCAAGATTTTTACTTGTCTACAGCAGTACACATGCACAGCTTACAGGGAACACTGGTGTTAGTTACCCTCGCTATGCTGGCAGTGTTTTGACATGCAGTTGTTAAAGAACCTGCTGGGCTGGCAGGGGAGAAATAAACCTCCTCCCTGCCCTCTTTGCCATGCCAGGGCTGGCATCTGGCCACGCTCCTGCCCCTGCTCCAGCTAAAGACCAGAGAAGCGGGGCCAGCCCTGCTCTCTAGAGCAGGCAGCACGGCCCTGATCAGGACTTAAAGGCATGCTGGGATGCTGGGGAACAGTGATTTAACTTGAACCAGGAAGGGATTTGAACAGAAGTCTCAAACTGGTTTGATCCAAATCTGTTAAATCTGGTACTACATTCAACCAGGTTTGAAACTGGTTTATGTGCACTGAACGTATGTTCTATTACAGGTTTAAATGAATTTCTGATCACTTAAACCAGTTATGTGCAACTTCTGTCCCTACCCCGCATGTTGTATACTGAGATTGTAAACTTGTAGCAAGGACCATCTTTGTTCTGAATTTTACTGGACAGTGGAGTCCTGGCCTATGGTTTAGACCCCCAAGTCCTATCATAATCCAGACAATAAAGACTAACAAATAAAGATCACGCTGTTTTCCAAGGCAGTTGCTTGTAACAGCTTTTACATATGCCCATTAAACTTCATATATTATGAAATATTTTCTTTTGTCTTGCTTTTTTAAAATCCGCAGTTGTGTTGAACCAATTACAATACTGGTGAAGCAGTCCTAATTATTCAACTGATATTTTAAACTGAACTTTTTTATTGAGATGTGAAATCATTGGATCCCATTCAGTAGGTCATACACATTGTGTGGGGGCAGATATGAAAATATTATAAGAACAACTACTACAGATGCTTGTAGCTACTTACTACAGATGCTTGTAGCTACTTTCGAAAGCTAACTAGCATAGCCATTTAAACTCATGCAAATCAGTAAAACCTGGGCCTGCTACTAACCAGAGGCCACTTTGTCCTTGTTCTCTGTAGTGCCTCTGTAATTCCACTGATTTTTAAAGGGCCCTGCCATAGAGAAAGGAGGAGTGTGTAAGGGTGACAGAATCAGACGCTATATGGTTGCAAAAAAATCAGGGTTTTAATATTTAATAAAAGAAACTTCTCAAAATTATCTCGTCCTTTACTACGCTGAGAAGGAGGCTATTATAGATGCAAAAGCGTGATAACCACCCCCGCACTACATTGTTAAACTGACCATGCCCCTTTAAGACGATTTTTTTTAGAGTCCACTGCTTGTTATTGTAACATTTCAGAACATTAACACTGAACAAGCCAGGAAAAAAGCTGTTATTGGGGTGTGAATGTGCATGTTAACATCTCTGGTATAGCTTTCATTCTGAAAGGTCTTGAAGCCCTTTTCAGACCCTAGGTCCAATTCATGTGAACACTAAGGATTGGATTTTCCTTTACACTTAAGTAGACAAAAATGCTATTTATGCTTACAGGGTTTTGGAATAACAAAGACGTAGGCTCTAAAGCACGTGAATAACTTCTGCTCTCACAAATTGTCATTGAAATCAGTGAGACTACAGAGGTGCCTAATCATGTGCAGCATCATGTTTTCCCATTCCATGGCAAGGTGACAGGCAGATGACAGCCAGCTAGTACACTGCATATGTGTCATTTAATCTTTGCTGCTTGTGTGTCTTAAGCATTTCATGCAGCTTTGAAAGTAAAAGGGAATTTGACCATCCTATTCCATTTCACTATTCTCATCATTTGCAGAATGAGTTGACACTTGGGTTGCAAAAGCTTCAGGAGGAGAATCATTCTCTCGTTAAAATAAAAAGACCAAGTGATATTCATGTATGTAAACAGAAGCACCTTATATCAATTCCTCTGATTCTTGTGACAAAATACAAAAAGTTGCGGTTAATTTGCCACTCCAAGAGGTGTCCAAATAACAGCATATTATTCACTAGTGACCAGAACCTTCAAGTAGGGCCAAGAGTGCAGTGGTAGAAAATCATACCAGCGGCAAATTAAACTGTAGTGGTAAATTATCTTATAGGCAAGCTGACCAGAGTTTATTGTAGCTGAGGCCTACTGGAGTTTTGATTGTGTTACCTCCTTTTTACTTTTCCCTTGGCTTCTGCATTTGTTTGAGTAGGTTTCTGAAAGATTGTTTTAGCTCTCTCCCCTACCCCCCCCCTCCAACATTTATTTAAAAGATTAAGGAAAAATATTTCTGCTAAAATTAGGCTTTGACTTAAACTTTGACCTTAAATTTCAGGCATCCTTTTTCATGTCTCTTACTTCAGATCAGGGGTGTCAAACACAGCCCATGGAGTCCAGTGTTCCATTCCATTGTTCTTGGACAGCATGTGGTGTGTGGAGCCAGTGCATGTGTTGCATGCAGCATCAGTGCTGGATTATCCCTGTATGCTGGCTCCAGTTCACACAGATGGATTGAGACTGGCCCTGGAGCCAGTGTGCAAGGCTGGTCTGGCATGGGCACCTCTTGCAGCCCACACCCTGGTTCCCCTGTGCTGCTGCATGCAGCACCTGTGCCCCCAACTCCAGCCTCCACACCACATGCAGCAAAAGTCTTAGAGTGATGTCAATATGCTGCATGTAGGGGGCTAGAATGTGGCACATACTGCATGTGACTTTGTGCCAGTCCAGCCCTTCAGGCTGGCTCCAGTGCCTAGTCTTGATCCAGCCCACAGGCCATCATAGCAGCTGTCATCCAGTCCACAGAGCCAGATTTTGACATCCTTGTTTTAGATGATCAGATCATTTCACAGCATACATTTGGCAAATCCATATATAATAAGTTTTCTAACTTGACTAAGATGTAAGTGTCTGACAAACTTTTGGAAGTACAGTTATACTTGATAGAGCAGCTTCACATTGTATGTAGAAGCATTTCCACAATAGTAAAACATAGAGAGTTTCCATAAGCATAGTTCATAATCCCCTGACACCTGGTTCTAATGAATCACGAGCCATACTGGGTTATTCTTGAATGACACAGGAAAAAAAAGCCAGATCTTATGACAACTATCGACTATCCTTTGAAAAGACACAGCACAAGCTTAAATGTAATTTATCATTATTCTATAATTCTACAAATGGGCAATGGGATTTAGTAGTGTGAGAAGGCTGCTGAAGGTGCACTACTGGGCAGTTAAGAATGCAAGATTTTGTGGTCAAAAAAGAACAAGAAGGGAGCCTGAATGGCCCACTGAGGGATAACCGGGGTGCTCATCCCAGCTGCCAGAGTTATTTGTCTCTAATCAGTGACCCTCTAATATTACATGCATAGAACTTAAACAAGCCAGGAAACTAGAACCCAAGTTTTCTGTAACTGAAACCTGAGCAAGAGCCATATAAAATTTCTAATGGGCAGATATTCTAAGGTTATGCGACCACAAGTTACAAAATTACTCTGAATTATAGCCTCCTTTCTGGTATGAGCTTGCTACCCCTACTGACTACATATTCTCTTGCTTTCCCCAATAATTGTACTTAGAACTGGTACCTGCTGTACTGCCTGCTGTTTCTATGGCAACAGACCACCTATATTGAGTAGCATTATTATAGTGCAGTGGAGAGGGAGGGAGAATGCCTAGTCAGCACCAGCACAGGGGAGAGCGAGATGGGAAACTGGAGGTAGGTAGGTGAAGGAAATAAAGAAGCAAAATAAAAATGGAGACAATGACAATGTAGAAAGCAGAAGCAGGAAAGAGCAAAGAAAGAAGTGGGAAGAGATAAATAAAGTAAGAGAGATGGTCAAGCAAACCATGCCAAGAACACACAGGCTACACAATTTAGGAAGGGGGACAGTGAAACAGTGCTAGAGGTACAAGAGAGGATTCAAGCTAAACTAACAAAAAAAAAAGGTGGAGGGAGGCATTTTCTAGTGACAACGAAAGGAACTTCAGCTGGAGAAAATCTAGTGGAATCAGGATTTTAACCTTCTGGGATGTCATTTTATCTGTCATTTATTTTGTTCCACAAAATATTTTGAGGAGGAAAAGCCCTTAGACATGCTTTTATAAATCATAGAAGAGCTGGAAAGAGCACAATT
Organism: Crocodylus porosus; assembly: GCF_001723895.1. Taxonomy (NCBI): domain Eukaryota; kingdom Metazoa; phylum Chordata; order Crocodylia; family Crocodylidae; genus Crocodylus; species Crocodylus porosus. Next base: position 31,850,863 of record NW_017728886.1, read on the forward strand.
ATTTACCACTGCAATTACATTTAAGACCCATTCACAGCTTAACTACTAGAGTCCTACTGTAAAAAGAAGGAAGCCAGGATCTGCTGCTATTCCTAATGGAAAAAGAGGCAGAAAAAGGAGTATTTTGAGCCAAGGGGTACCCTAAAGCTGTGTTTATACAACATAAAGGAAGATTTTAGATAACAAACAAACATTTCCTACTCCTTTTACCTTTTAAGATGTGTTCAAGAAGCAATTATATGGACTCTGTCTAAAACTGTATTCTAATGCACAGCTGGCTAAATGGCCCGTAGCTGGTGATATATTGTTTCATTAGATGTAGTACAGTCTTTCTGCTGTGCATAGAAATCTATGGAAAATAATTGTCCAGTGCAATATGAAAAAAATGAATAATAGAAATATAAGAAATTTGATTTTATGCTCCTACAAATAAAGGCATGGAATTTGTAGCTAAGTAGTTAGCTAAGCAGTATAGCCAAGTTACTTGATGGAATTGTTTTTCATATTTTCTTTAAAAAATAACCTTTCTTATTAAAAGAGTGAAGCTTTTTTCTTTCACTGAAATTAAACAGTCCTACTAAGCTTGTACTGGCTTATTTTCTAGGCTCACTTTTACTGCAGCTCTCAATGGGGAAACTTCAGGAAAGCATTTCTAAAAAGCAACATGAGGTGACTAAATTGCTTCTTCATTTGTATTAAGATGGACAAATTGAAAATCTGCCAAGCACAGTCACTAGTGAGTCCTGCTGGGCTCCGACCCAAACAAATGACTCATTTTGTCTCCTCTGAGATGCAGATATGAGGGATTGATAGTTTCACAGGTAGGAAGTTCCAGATCAACTTCATAGATTATGAATGCAAGTGGCATTCCTTCCTTTTTCCTTTGAGTCTTCTCATCAAGATAATTAATGCTAAAATGGAAAACTTGGGGTTACGTTAGTATTATTTTGCTAAGTGGCAATGTTACAAATGTCCACAAGCAGCAGCAAGTAGGACTTCAAAAAGTTGCTCTCCTTTAAGAAGAAATACTCTGAAGTGGCCTTGCCACTTCCTCTTTAGTCAACTGGACATCAGTTCTTGCAATTTTCCTAGTGTCCGTTGACCTATACTAGATGGAGGTGAGATGACAAAGAATTCTTCTGGTAGAGTCATATTAAAACGAAGTAGTTAGTCTTAGCCCTACCGCCAGTTTTAGTCCTAGATATAAATAAGGCGTGAGAGTAATTTCGTTCAGAAGCTGTTCCCCTTGTGAATTTCATGAAACAAAACTGTTTGCATCCTGCTATGTGTGATGTGATTTCCAGGGAGTGGGCCATACTTGTTTTAAAATTCCAGTGAATACTTTGCCAGTAGGCAGTGATAACACCATTGTTGTTTTATAAACAGTGATGCTGAATCACAGACAGTTAATTGCAGATTTAGTATCAGAACTTGGTTTTCAAACTATGGCCCAACTACCATGAGAAATAGGAAGGTCCAGCGGCAAGTGTGCTGGCCTAAGAATTGGGATATTTAGATCTCATTCTTTCTGACTTTATATCTGTAAAATGATGACAGTAACCATATTTTCTTTCTGAAGTTATAGGGACTTTGAAAATATAAATAGATTACATTCCTTTTAAACCAGGCTTGTCCAACATGTGGCCATCCAAGCCATTTTCTGAGACCCAAGGTGCTGTGACGGGAAACGAAAGTAAACACTGTACTTTCTTTGGGGGGGCGTGATGTGACACTGCTTCCTGTGAGGTCTTTGAATATGACTCACCAGCCCACTGGGTGATAAAAAGTTCATGATCCGGCCCCACATTTAAAAAGGTTGGACACCCCCGTTTTAAACAATGGAATGGTCTGAAATTCTACAACCCAAAAATTCTACTGCAAAAAGAATGTTTGGTTTTTTCAAACTGTGGAAAACAACTATCCCAGTAGAGAGAAAATATGTATAAAATGTTATATCGCAACTCCCAACCTGCTAGAGCACAAATATAACGTTTGCTTAAAATATATTTTAGGACCACAAGGAGAAACAGAAGAAAATCTTGGAAGTAGTTTTGGAAATAATGTGGGGTTACTTTTAAATTGGTTTAAAGTTTTCTATAACTTCAGTATTCATATTATTGATGTGATTCTGTGGTGCTGAGAGCGAATTTCATGTTTATATATAAGGGAGAGATTTCCTGGATTTCATAGACATTAGGGCTGGAAGGGACCTCGGAAGATCATCAAGTCCAACCCCCTTCCCCAGGGACAGGAAGTCAGCTGGGGTCATAGGATCCCAGCAAGATAAGCATCCAAATGTGTCTTGAAGACCTTCAAGGTAGGTGCTTGAACCACCTCTGGTAGCAAGCTATTCCAGACCTTGGGGGTCAGACAGTAAAGAAGCTCTTCCTTATGTCCAGCCTGAAAAAGTCTTGGAGGAGTTTACAACCTCGTCATCCCTTGGAGCGCTGTAGTGAACAAACATTCCCCCAGATCCTGGTGAGCACCCCTTATAAACTTATAGGCAGCCACCAGATCACCCCTGAGCCTGTATTTTTCCAGGCTAAAGAGTCCCATAGCTCTCAGCCTCTCATCAGAAGGTCTGTTTTCCTGACCTCTGATCATGTGTGTGGCTCTTCTCTGGACTCTCTCAAGTTTCTCCACATCCTTTTTGAATTGTGGAGCCCAAAACTGGATGCAGTACTCGAGCTGCGGCCACACCAAGGCCGAGTACAACGGGAGAATGACATCCTGGGATTTGCTTGAGAAGGATGCAAGCCAGCATTTTGCTCACTTACTAGCAGCAGTATCATATTGAAGACTCATGTTCACCTTGTGGTCAATCATGACCCCCAAGTCCCTTTCGTCCATAGTGCTAGCCAGCGTAGCCTCCTCCCCAGCGGAGAGAGGTGTGAAGGCCGTCCCGTCTCAGCAGCTCGCTGCCTCTCTCACCAAAGAGTGGTCTATGGTCATGAAAGCCAGAGCCTTTCCGATGACACTAGCACTGCAGTCTTTGGTTCACTACCTCGATCCTCCTCTCCCTCCACAGCCTGTAGCCCAAAACTGAGAGGATCAAAGAAAACACCACCTGCACCCCCAACTCCTTAAGCCCCACTCCGAAATCCCTGTAGCATTTCATGACCCAGCTGGGATTGCTTCAAGCTGTGTCATTGGTGCCCACATGGATAAGGAGCACAGGGTAATGGTCAGTGGGCTGGAGGAGCTTGGGGATCCTCTCTGCGATACCTTGGATACGGGCTCCCAGGAAGCAGACTTCCCAGGCTAAGGGGTCAGGTGGCAGATTGCCCCCTCAGGATGGAGTCTCCCACGACAAACAGGTCACGTTTTGTCTTAAGGAGAGCAGGGGCAGTAGCTACAGTTGAGCCTGTGTTGCCTGCAGGAGCTGGCAGCTTGGCAGGCTCTGCTGGGACTGCAAGAGGTTCATACCTGTTGCAAAGCTCCAGCCAGGCGGGGACCTTGGTGCGGTGGGCCTTGGGGCCCTTGAACAGCTTGGTCCATCCCCTTGGCTGGACAGAGTGGGAGGTCCCCAAGTCCTCTCTAGTCCTGGAAGGAGACCTTGGTCTGCCCTCCACCTCTAGGGGAGAAGGGCCTGGCAGTAGGAGTCTGTCTCCTGCTCACCATCCCTGATGGCACACAGTCTTTGGACTGTGGCCTGGAGCTCCTCCAGCTGGAGTGTCAGAGACCCCAAAAGGAAGCAGACGTCACAAAGGGAGGTGGCCATGCTCCCAGGCCCCAGAGCCTGAAACAGTGACAGGCAGCCCCTGCAGCCAGGAGCCAGAGGCTCTGTCTGTGTGGAGCCCAGAACCGTGGGCTCGGTCTGGGTGGAGGCCTCTGAGGCGCCAGAGGGGGAGGCCGGAGACCCTGAGGGTTGCGACGGGTGCCCATCCACATGATGCATCTAGGAGGCCGGCTGCTTCCTTCCCTAGGGAACAAAGGCAGGGCCTCGGGCTTCCCACTGGCTCTCCTGGGCAAACTCCACACTAACTCACACATCAGGCAGACAAGCATGCCTGTTTGCGAGGCTCTGGTCACGTGGCTCCCTAATCCCCTCTCACCATGGGCCCAGCTTACCTCTGGCTGTGCTGGGTGTCGGCAGGGTGCTCTGCGGCTGCTGGGGGGGAGCTTCGGGGAGCGGGGTGCAGCAGGCTTGCACCCACACGTCTCTCACTGCCCCCGGAGCCTGACCAGGTTTTTTTTTTGCTTTGGCAGGCTTTTTTAAACTGCGTGCATGTGCAGTGGGCCCGCTACCAGAGCCACACTGATCCCAGGTTAGGGGAGACCCTACCCAGGATTTAGGGGACCCTGCCCCACAAGAGAGGGACTGGTAGATACCCTCTCCCCATCACCTACTCTGTCTGTGGGGCTGGGCCAACCCTGACTGGGTTGTGGCTAAATTGAGTAATATACCCTAAAATAAAGTAATAATGAGTCTATAATAAGTAACTTATTCTTTGTAACTGCTAAAATGGCTGCTGAATGTTAAAATATTCTCCTTAAAGATCAGTGCTCATACAATATTTCATGATGCCATCACCCTTTTCAGCCTTCGCTTTCGGCCTGTGGTTTTGTTCCTATTCATAATTTGTCTAACTCGTGGTCAGTAGGTTCAAGCCTTCCTGTTCACCTACTTTAGTTCTTGCTGGACTAGATTGTTTTCAGTATTGTATTGTTTTGAACCTTTTTTCCCAACAAGTAATATCAGACTTTTCATAGATTTCATAGACATTAGGGCTGGAAGGGACCTCGGGAGATCATGGAGTCCAGCCCCCTGCCCAAAGGGCAGGAAGTCAGCTGGGGTCATAGGATCCCAGCAAGATAAGCATCCAATTTACTCCTGAAGGTGTTCAAT
>NW_017728886.1:31856206-31866249 GCF_001723895.1 Crocodylus porosus
GTCAATGATGACCCCCAAGTCTCTTTCTTCTGTAGTGCTATCCAACGTAGCACTGCCGAGCCTATAAGGATGCTGCAGGTTTTTCCTCCCAAGGTAAAGAGAATTTGGTTGCATGTACATAAATACCAGTATCAGGTTTGAGTGTCCTGAGGCCAAAGAGGGCCTAGCACCTAGGTTTGCCACATCCTGAGCAAGTCCTCTTACCATCTTCATCTTTTATGGAGCTGCAAGCTTCCTTTTTCGACATCAGTTGTTAGACATGCTCTGCCCTGGCTTAAGTTATGAGGGGCTTAGGTAGTTTAGTCATTTCTGAGCACCAATTTGGACTTCAGGGGGTTTAAAGAAGAGCTAGACATGTTGGGTTGGCCAACCTGGATTGCTTTTAAGCATGCTTGGTAGCCAGGTTTTGGATGCCTAAGGATAATTTTCAGGCCAAAGTGTCTTGTGGTTGTTGAATAGGGTCATTTTTTACTCCTTTTTGTGATTGAGGCACCTACATTCCTCCTGGGTTGTTCAGGCAGATGTGGCCCTTGGTCTCAAATCTCTCCTGCATTTTATAAGACAGTGTTCTGACAGCCACAGTTATGTTCAGGGATCCTGCTTTTCTCTGTTTAAAAATTCTAAATACTTACGTATTTTGATGTTTGATTTTGGGTGTTTTTTATCATGAAAAATCAGAGCTCCTCTTGCCCTCTTCACTTACCAGGAGGTAGCTTTCCCCCTGCTGCTTTGTGGCACTGAGCAACCCTGATATGCCAGTGCTCTGCCCCTGCCGTTGCTCCTCACTCCCAAGCCCCTCACTGCTCTCCCCTCCCCCCAGCCCCAAGCACCTCCTTGCAGGCTGGAAGGCTGCCAGCCTGCAAGGGAAAACCTGTGATTTCCCATGGTTTTCTCATTTAAAGAGGAAAATCTGCATTTTTCTCCTTCAAATGAGAAAATGCATGTTTTTCTGTAGCAAACAGAAAACCTGGATCCCTGGTTATGTTGAATGCAAAAAAAGACAGAAGGTTCAGCATTTCCCAGAGGCTGCTTAATAGTTCTGCATTCAGTAGAAGCTGTGGGTAACTTCTTCGGTCTCCTGTCCAGTAGGTTTTGATTTTTCTTCCCTCCCTGCCCAACCCTGAATTCCAACATCAAAAGTTGGACTAAAAGTAAAAAGATGGGGAGAGAAATGTTGTGATTTCTTCTACATTGTTTCAATTTGTGGCGCTTAATTCTTCTTTCACATCCATTTTCCAGACAATGTGAGGTAGCTTTTCAAATTTAACTTTTAGTTTAGTTTTCATTGTAATTACACACCTTTATGCTCAAAACAAACTTTTCATCCTTTCTCTAATTACTTTCCCCCACCCCAATAAATTCAGTGCTTTTTCATGCTTACTTTTCTAGCACTTCCTACAAGACTCTCAACTACTCAGAGGCAGATGATATTAGAACCGTGATGGATAGTGTTTCTATGCAAGTGATGGTCTCTTCAAGGGTAGTATCTGATGAATGAGGGGACAGGTCCTGAGGAAGCAAAAAGGTTTTTAATTTTTTTTTAAATGAGCATTTTACACAACTCCCCACCTGATAGTAGACTTGGTAATCCAGAAGTGGGAATTGTCTGTCAACTTTTTGATCTTTTGTTTTGATGGCACTAATCTCTACAAAACTAGACAAGTATTGGAGAAACTTTTTCTAAGCCTCTTCGCTAAAAAGCTCATAAATTAAAGCACATTGCAGTACTTTGGAGCACAAAATAAAATAGAGTGGAATTTGAAAGGCCTTTTCCCTTGTGTGAAAATCAGGCTGTCTGGCATGCTTTGTGCTTGGAAAATGAAGAGAATGGTCATGTAACGTAATGTAAATGGAAACCACCCTTGCTGTAATACTGTCCTTATCTAGAGACACTGAGTGTTATGGAATGCTGTCAGTATAAAAGGATTTTTTTTACTTTTACCTACAAGTAAAATAGGCAAACCATTCAGAACAATGACAGTGTTTTTTATTTGGATACCAGATGGACACTTTGATTTTTCAGTTGTTTGTATATCCACACGCATGGTGCTCGTGTCCTGTATGCAAGTATCTCTGTATCTGTGTATGATTTTTAAAACAATAATAATTTTTGTTTATTTTTTGTGTCCCCCCCACAGTTTATTGTGGAGTGTCATGGGAATACACTTCTTCCCCAGTTTTTGGGCATGTACAGGCTTACTGTTGATGGAGTTGAGGTATATATGATTGTTACAAGAAATGTGTTCAGCCATCGTTTATCTGTTTATAGAAAGTATGATTTAAAGGTAAGAATTTTTTTTGAATATAAGTAACTGTTAAAGTAGCTGAAAGTCATTAATGGAATTATTAAAGCTGGTTGGTTTTTGATGTATTTTGCTTTTGATGTTGGTTGCTGGAAAATCTAACCACTTTATTAAATTAATATTATTGCTCAAAAGTTACGTGGGTTACTTCTAAAAGAAAAAGAAAAAAAAAAGCTTTGTGGTTAGCTGCACTATAAAAAAAAAAAAAAAAAAAAAGTTCATGCAATGCCATTTTAGCTGTATTGTGCATGTTTTAAAGAAGTGGTTTAGAAGAGTGTTTGCTAAATATAACTAAGTCCAATGGTTGAAGCTAAAACTATGAGGAAAAATATGGTGATGCAAACCTCCTGACTGCTGCGTGTCCTTGATCAACAGTGTGTTGGTGCAGTGTGTTGGTGCCACAGCTTACTTTGCAGAGCTCTTTTTTTCAAGGGGTAATAGTACCCCTTTAGTGGTATAGACTAGAAATGTGCAGCACTCATTTGGCTTTTACAGTGGTATTTCATTCAGGTACACATTATAACTGAATGTTACAGTAGATGTTGCTTGTACTACATCAAGCATGTTTTATCTTGGTTCCAAAATATGTTTTCCCAGCTCTTGTTTTGGGGCATCTTATTCTAACCTCATCCCCAAAACCTTCCCTTCTTTCTACACATTTTAGTAAATCTAATTTCCACATATTTTACTATGCAAGTGTGTCTACAACTTCACTCCAAAATTTAGTTCTGCCCCATCAATTGGTGCTAAATCACAACTAAAAAAAAAAGTTTCTTGCATGTTAAACTAATGCAGATTTCTTAGAGCTGACTGTGGTATGGTCAAGAACTGGCTTATCAGTGTCTAGCTTTGTTGGAACAGAGTTGGGGAGAAGGGGGAAGAGGAAGGAAATATTGTATGGCAGAGGAATACTTACTTTTTCTCTCTGATAGGGATACCTACACCTTGCCCTTAGTATACCTCTGGTAAACTAAATTATATGAGCAGTACCTTGATTTATAGAATCAAGTTAACTATGAACAGGCACATTTTGGTGATCTTCCAGATGGGTGACAAAGAATCAGTGAACCATCCCTTGGTTAAAGTGGTGAGAGGTGAATTACAAAATATTTTGGGAAGTTCAATTTGGATGCATATCTAAAAGTCCAGATACTTAAATAGTGACATCTGATATGTTCAGAAAAAGGTGTCATGATTACCAATATTTCTTGACCTGTTTGGAATTATTCAAGTAAATACTCTCCTTGTGTTGTATTCCTGTTAGATTAAATGAGTCTGTTTAAGTATGGTAATTACCATGCTCCAGCAGTCTCCTACATCTTGTGTTTCAGCATCCCTGCACTTAAAAATGGTTTCAGGGGTGCTTGAAATAAAGCTTTTTGAACGAGCTTTAGTTCAAGTGCCCTCACCACCATTTTTAAGTATGGGGACGCTCAAACGTAAGATGCTGCTCCCCTGGAGCCCGTGTACAAGTGCCCTCAGGTGCTACCCTGTAGGCCTGTACAACACTTCAGTCACCGATTCAATTCAGAGGAGATTTGGCCCGATTTTGCAGCCGAATCTCTGAATCTGAATCGAATCAGGAGACACATTAAAAGGTCCAATCGAATCCAAAGCCTCCAAATTGATTTGGAGCGATTTGGACATCTGGATCAGCTGGGGAGAGGCAGGCACAGCCAGGTGGTTACAGGTGCTCCTGCAGCTCCTCCGGCAGTGCCTCCCTCTCCCCGGGCAGGGGGAGCCATGGGAGAAGGCCCCATGACTGCCCTGCCCAGCCAGCCCCAGCCTAATCTCAGCACTTAAAAAAAGGAAAAAAAGAAAAAAAAAAAAGAAAAGGAAAAAAAGTCCTACGCTCGCTGAATGTATCAGGGGCTGTGGGGGCTCTGGAGCCTCCTGGCAGAGTCCCCCCACACAGCCCCCAGTCCGCAATCAGTGCACTGCACCTGCACCATGGGGCAGCTGTCACGCAGGTGCCAAGCACGGGGGGCAATCCCTGCTGCCTCCCATTGCCCTGTGCTGCATGGGGAGGGCTCTGCCACAAGTGCCCAGAGGCCCTGATCGCTGCTGTCAGAGCCAGCGAGTGCAGGGTGTGGGTTTTTTTGGGCCAGGATGCTGGGGGTGGGGCTCAGGGCGGGGTGGAAATTGGAGAGCAGGGGCTGTGCAGAAAGGTTTTGCCATGTGGCCCCAGAGCTCCCACAGCTGCAACTGCTGCCAGTGAGTGTGGGGGATTTTTTGGGGGGGGGGAGCTTGGGGGGTTTTTTTATTCCCAGACTGTGGGGGCTGCATGGGGGGCCTCTGTCAGGAGGCCCCAGAGCCGCCCACAGCCCCTGCTACAGCCAGGGAGTGCAAGGCATTTTTTGGTTTTTTTTGTTTTTTTAAGTGCTGCGACTAGGCTGGGGCCAGGTGGGGGATACAACCGGGCAGGACAACCTTGAGGGTTTGTTCCATGGCTTCCCCAATCCAGGGAGAGGCAGGCAGAGCTGTGGAAAATCTGCAGCAGCCCAGCTGTTCCTGCCTCTCCCTGGCCGATCCGAATCTCCAAATCAGCGCCGAATCTCCAATTCTGATTCAGCCAAATCAAATGGGGACAGTGATTTGAATCACTGAATCGAATCACTGTCCTCCAAATCGGCTGAATCCGAATCTGAATCAAATACTTCCCTATTCGCACAGGTCTGCTACCCTGCCCTGTTGTCTTCCTAATTTCAGACAAAGGTTGGAAGTACAGAGGCACTGAAGTTTAGAGCCAGTTCTTATTTTATTTGTGATGGTTGGTTTGCTCATCCATAGCTATGAACTTCCGCCACATCTGCCTTTTGGGTTTTGGTCAAACCATTACGCCAAGTGCCTCCTACTCTTTTGTCTAAAATTAGACAGAAGCTGGATGAATTGTTAATTTAACACTCATTTATGTAGAGGAGCAGAAAAATTGGCTTGCACTCAGCATGCAGCATAATCAGACCTGTTCCAACATAGCCATAATTTCCTGACCTTTAGGGCATGCAGCAAGGCACATTTTAGGAGAGCTGCTATAGATGCATGTTTCTAGAGTAAAATGGGAAGTTGGGTTTGTTTTTTGAGCTGCTTAGTTACTTAGTGTTGCATGTTTGGGATTGTTGTTTTCTTTCTGATTTATTCCATTTTACGTGTTCTTTTGAAATGCAGAGTACTGAGTAAGCAGCTCATTTATATATGTGTTATCTTTAACTTGTAGTAGTGCCTTAGGGCTCTAGGCCCATTTTGTAGTTGGCACTGTATAAATACCAATTATGTATTGGACCTGGGCCAATACCAAATTATTTTCAGGATGAACTTTAATCAAACAAGTTGATAGTGGCAATGTTACACGTTCTGCAAAGTCTGTGGGAACCACATCCACTGTAGTAGGTGAAAATTTAAGACATCAACTTAGAATTTATCTTTTTCTTTCTTTTTGTATTTGTTGGTGCAAGAAACATCTAAGGTAACTGCTATAGTTCAAATATCAGAAACAGTGAAGTACTTGAAGTACTGAGCAGTGCCCTAGCTGTACACTGACTGAAGTCAATGGGAGTCTTACCATTGATTTCAATTGGAGAAGAGGTAGACAACACTGAGTACTTTTGAAAGACTGTTGCTAGAATTTTGGTCTGCATTTTTTAAGCTTGATTTCTTTGTGCATTTGGCAGCACTCTACATAGACACAAAAGCTGGCAGGAGGGCGAAGGGCTGGGGTAAGGGCAGTGGCTAAGACCTACTTCTCATTCACATTGTTGACTCCCCTCCCCCACACCACCTCTTTTTTTTTTTTTTTTTTTTTACATGAAAGGGAGTATTGTGTGTGATGTATCTATCACAAAAAATATGGTTAATTAATTACATTAAAAACTTGTATTCACGAGGCTGTTGGGTAGTTTATGATAGTGAAGCACAATCCCTGCCCAGTAAAGCAGCCATAACAATGCTAATGGCTACTGTTCTTATATCTGTTCCCTCTGTTCAGCCTCCCAGACATCGCTACAGATCAACCAAAAACTGACGTTTTGGGTACTGGAAAACACTGCTTTCCCTTCTCACGGTCCCTAGCATTAGTGTATTCCTCGGCATTTCTAGACACTCTATGCACAATGCAACAAATGGATAGCCAGTGCCATACAGATGTTGTTGTGGACCTTTGTGTGCATGTTGTAGATACCCTGCTATGTCTTCACCAAAAAATGCAGTACCATGTAAGACAACATACCCAACTCAAACTCTAAACAAGCTAGCATAGATACTGGAAATAGTATAGTCATGCAAGTGTGGTGCTCTGCTCATGCTTCTGATACAAGAGTTCAGGCATCTCTGTATGGCACAGTATTCTGGCACTTGGGTAATACATCCTTTCCAGCAGTACCTACTATGTGAGGTCCATCCTGAACACTTAAGGACTGTTTGTGCTCTGAGCTGTTTAGTATCTGGAGAACATGCACATCTTCATTTGTCTCTTGCAGGCTAGTTAGAATGTACTACCATGTTTAACTAGTTTGAACATGAACCATTTTAAAACACCATTCAAACCAACTCTGTCAGCAAACATAGCGTCTTCTCCACTGTGGGCAAAGCTGAAAATGAAAATGCCGTTGCTCCCAGAGGTTACCTTCCCCTGCCCCCCCACCCCTCTGCCCAGCTTTAGATTGCAGAAGGATACTGTTTTGCCAACCCTACCCAACCCTGTACCTACTTCTGGCCTCTTATTGTTTTACATGTATATCCTGTTACATGTACATGTTTAGATCCGTTCTTTCTATTCCAGGGCTCTACTGTGGCTAGAGAAGCCAGTGACAAAGAAAAGGTATGGTGCAGTTACACTTATTCATTTACCTAGCTGTTAGCTCGTCCTAGGATAAGCATGACTAGTGCAGTTCTGTCCCTTCTGTGCTTTTTCCTTCTTGGATGTTCTGGTAGTCTTCCCTCTCCACTCTTTTTATACTCTTCTCCATATGTGCAGCCCTGGTAATATTGTTCTGTAGTGTGATTAAATGTCAGAGGTAAGTGTGCCAATCCTCCTTTTTCTGTCCCCTTCCTTTTACATTTTTCCTCTCCTCTACCCAACTCCCTTCATTTCTTCCCTATGAAAAGCTCATTGCAAGAGACTTCAGAAAGTTGTTGGGTTTTTTTCTTCTACTTTCTCCTTGCACTTTTCTTGCCCCTTTGCTGTGCTGTCAATTTATGGTTAATAAATTTTGCTTGGTGGCGCAACATTGCATTCTTTCTAGCATAACTAATATTGAGTCAGATTTTGAATTGTGAATGCCTTAGTGGCACAGATAACATCCATGTATATGTGAAAACTGGATAATAGATATAGCAATCCTGATGCCATACTTGTATGCATATGCAAGAAGGCCATTACACATGGGGCAGGTTCCCACTCAACATCTGTAGATATAGCCTTGGCATTTACTATTGAAAATGTTGTTCTAAATTGGTTCCTATCTCCTCATACCCCTTTTAGGTATTTCAATCTTAGGTTTGGTTTGTTTTGTTTTGTAAATGAAATCCTTTGGTTCTTTTTAAAAAGGTTTTTTAAAAAATTAAACTTTTTTTTTTTTTTTTTTACTTAAAACATTCTTTAATTCACATGTTGATCTAGCTGCACATCTACAGTCAAATGCCATGAGTGGATCAGAGCTACTGATGTGGTTTGTTATAGCTGAGGGATGTTAAAAGATAGTCTGTGGGCCGGATCTGGCCCACACAACCCTATCATCCTGCCTGCATGCTGTCTGTGAGTCTCGGACCAGTAGCTCTGCATGCAGCATGAACCAACCTGACTTAATATGCTACATGTGGGGCATGGGCTGCACAAGGCATGGGAGTTGGAGCTGGCACATGTACTGTATGCAGTGCTTTGGGGTAGTTTGTGTGCTGTGCCTATTCAGGACCAGCTTTGCACAGTGGATCAGAGCTGGTCCAGATGGGGCCCACAGACCAGCACATAGGGCCAGTTTGGCATGGGTACCACATGCAGCACACACTCCATGCTAGCCTCCATGTCATGTGGAGCATAAGCCCTAGACCAGGCCCACATGCCTCACATTTGTCAGTGGGAAGCAGGGCACGCACTGCATGTGGCACTGATACCAAACTACCCAACATGCCAGATCCACCACATGGGACTGGTCGCTGTGCCCAGTCCAACCCACAGATTAGCCCCACACCCTTCATCTGGCCCACAGGGCTAGATAAGTTTGACAGCCTTGCTATAGGTAAATTCATTTCACTCTGCTATGAGACTAATTAAACTGGTGTCTAATTATTTATCTGTCAAAGATTAACTGTCTCTTCTGCATCTTCAAACTTATGCTTAGAGAAGTTCCTTCTGAATTATGCTGTTGTAGGACTGCCAAGCAGTGTGGGTTTAATAGTCTTGCTTTGCTTCATCTTAGTATTCACTAGTATTTTATTTTTAGGTATAGTGCCCTCTATATCCCTTTGAGTGTGCCTGCATAAGTTACAATAATGGCCCTGATGAGTTGGTGGCAGACATAGTTAACTGGCAGCAACTAAGGCAGCTGTTTCTTGTGACTAATGGATTTTTTCTGCTTTAGACCTATGAGAAACACTTCGCTGTTGTTTTTCTCTCCCCCCCACCCCCAGTGAAATATTTGGACAGTTCAAATGCATGTGCCTTCCCACCCCTCCCAAGTATCAACCACTTACACCTCCCAAATTTAGATATCAGGAATCATAGCACCTCCAGTTTCCATTACCTCTTCTCTGCTACGTGAGGTTTCTCCATACCACAGTTTGAACTGCCCTTATTCTGGTAGTCTATAGTTGTAGCACAATTACAGGTCTGTTCCAGGCTGAGGGATTATTTAGAAACAGTGGAGGGTTAACAGGTAGAACAGCCTGAAGAGTACTGAAATATATTACTCTAAATGGTGGGGACAACATGTTACATCATAATCTGTATTGTTAATTTGAAATCAATCAATATTAAAGATATTCAGATTAGAGTCTAATTCAGAGTGTAGGGAGTCTCAGGAATACTGCTTGATCATCATATATGTGGTGCAGAATGTGATATATTGTGTTGGTATAAGTACAGTTAATATGCTAAGAATGGGACTCCAATTCTGAATATCAGTCGAAACCTGCTCACCCAGAAGTCTGTTATAACTCATATTGACTTTAATAGGATCAGAGTTAAACCAGTGATGAATGCTTTTTGAAATTACCACTCATAAACTCTAATTTAATCTAGGATGAAATCCTAGCATCTTTGAAATCGGTGACAAAAATCCTATTGACTTCAGTAGCCCCAAGCTTTTTCATTTTTTAATTTTGAACGTAATTTTCTTTCTGAATTGCAATCTGAAAAATGTTAAACGGATAATCAGCTGGTAGTCTGTAAAGGGCTGAAGTGGCATTTTTTTTTTAAAATCACAATTGTTTGTTTTTTTGGTGGGTTTCTTTTAGATCCAAGCAAACCTAGTGCTGCCAACTCAATGCTTTTAAGTAGCAGTTGCTCACAGCAAATATTTGTCATCAGCTCCTGATACCAAATATTATGAAATTACAGATATTTTTTTAAAATATGTACTACAGGTCAAGCAGAATGCAGGCTTTACAGAAGGAACAGTCTTTTCATAGACATCAGGGCTGGAAGGGACCTCGAGAGATCATGGAGTCCAGCCCCCTGCCCAAAGGGCAGGAAGTCAGCTGGGGTCATAGGATCCCAGCAAGATAAGCATCCAATTTACTCTTGAAGGT
>NW_017728886.1:31866349-31875229 GCF_001723895.1 Crocodylus porosus
CCAGACCCCTAAGCCCCGCTCCCAAATCCCTGTAGCGCCTCATGACCTGGCTGGGGGTGCTCCGAGCCGTGTCATTGGTGCAAAGCTTTTGAAGCTTCTTTCAAAACAGTATCCAACTTTTTCGAAGTTCTTTTGAACATTGCAAAACCTTGCTATTCATCTTGTTGAATATTTCCTTTTTTTCCCTTAACACTGGGGTCTGCTTGAATAGTGTCAATTAGAAGGTGTAGCAGGGTATACTGCAGTCATCTATCTACCTAGGTAGCAGGTATTTTGTAGGTCATAATTTGTAAAAGATAAGATAATATAGTCTGCTACAGGCATTAAAATTTTACCAAAATCCAGGTCATTTTATTAATTTAGAATGTTTCAAAAAGGTTACTAGATAATGTTTTAATTTCAGGATGTTTTTATAAAATACATTTTATGTATGTTTCTAGAAACTGTATGACAATCTGAATTGTGTCCTTGTGAGCACTTTGACTTAGGCTCTAATCATGCAGTGACATCCAAATGAACGATGTCTCTGCACATGTGTGTGTCTGCAGAAAACCCAGTGAGCTCATAAGTCTACCTCTAAGCATCCTATTGTGGGTTGGGACTTTGTCATGTAAAGGTTGTATTGATGTATTTGGGAAGCCTCTATTATTCACAAGTAATAAATACATTTAAGGGCTATACAACTTATCTTTTGTTCTACTCCAGAATAGAAAACATTTTGGAAATGTTTTTTATAATGAATGAACAGGGAAATAGGTGTTTTCTGAGAGCCAACTAAAAATGGCACTTTTAAACTAATTTTATTTCCTATGTTTTCAAAAGTTACTTCTTTGTCAGGGGCAGTTTCACGCCATCCTTTAAATACAGAAGTGTGTGAAAACTGTAGTTGGACGAGGAATGAGTGACCCATTTTTAGTTAGCTGTATCATAGGAGCCTCATACCTTATCAGAATATACCTACTTGCCATATTGTCAAGAATCTTTAAGTATTTAAGTGATTCAGCCATAAACACTTGCATCCTACCTGGCATGGTAAGTTAAAAGCATCTCTACTGCAATAATAAACCCAATTTATAACAGTATTATTTATTTTTAGGCGTCCAGTGCCATTTTATATCACTATTGGGAAAGTACTGATTTACTTGATTCCAAGATGAGGTTTCTTTTCCCCCCATTCAACATGGGGGACAGTCCCTAGACTTGTATTCAAATATGAGGCAAGGAGTTGGGGCAGGCAGCTTCTTCGCTTCCAGCTCTGGCCCCGATCCCAGATTAGAGCCAGTTAGAACTGCAGCAGCCACCTGCCCCCTTGCCTGTCCCCCACAGCTGCTGTCCTCCCCACAGATCCTTTTCCATTGCCTCCTGCGACATGAAGCACATGAACTCTCGAGTCTATCTAGGACATATTGCTGCACTGCTGTATGGCCAGGTGGGGGGCAGGGGACGGGGGGCAGTGGGCTGCCTGCCTCTCTGCTGCTGTTTTCCTCACTGTAGTAGTGGGGAAATGAATTTAAAACGACTCTCCTATAATTGGAGAATTTCTATCCATGGAAATTTTAACAATCTTTTTAGATTCTATATATGGAAAAAGTATTGGAAGGTCTTCTTAAATTCAAAGTCATCTTGGGTTTGGGTAAAAACAGTATGAAACAAATGGAAGAATCTGTTGTGGCTAAGAAGTGAAGTAAAGCTACACATTTATTGTGTGACCTATCCGAAATCACCTCAGCCAAACTTTTCAGATGGTGGTGGCTAAAAGTAGATTCCTGGAGCCATATTTAGGCAATTAAATGAAGAGCCTGATTTTTCAGAACTGCTAAGAACTAATGGCTGCTATCAAAATCCTCTCATGCAAATTCAGTGGAAGCTAAAGGTTCATTTTATTCAGAGCTATGGGTTCAGGAGCTCTGAAAATCAGACCTCCCAATTAGAAGCCTAATATGGAGTCAGAACTTGACACTTTAGATGGAGAACGCTGGCCAAAATGGTGTTGCCGCTGGCTCCCTTTGTCTGATCTCAGTGACTCTTTGGCAGTTATCCCCCATATAAATAAAAGGCGGTCATTTATGCCTGGATGTATAATGGACCATAAAAATAATCATGCTTACTCTCTGTCTCTTACTCTAATTTTTTACTATAGTATAGTGATCAGTGTTCAGAGATTTCACCCTGCACCTCCCCCGCAGAAGAGGGGCCAATTGGCATGACTGCTGAGATCCTAATTGCTGGCTGTGACTATTCTCAGTCTGTCTTTCTTTTGATTTGTTGCAACTGTTTAATATCCTAATATGTTGATGATAAGCTCTGATAGTTTCAAAATATTTTGTGGTACAGTCAGTGTGAAGACAAGTCACATCACTTACATTTCACCTTGACATACACTTATGATTTGCATTATAAGTGATATTATAACAATATTGGCATCACTTTCTTGGCAACAAATATCATAACATACACTTTACTGATGTCGTAAATTTAAAAAGAACAGTACATGCCAATAGTTGTCAAACTTTGACAGCTGCTTCTTTACTTAGTTTATTCTACAATCCTTTTTTTTAATAGCAGATATTTCCTGTTCATGCCATGGACAGTATTACCTTCTCCCTGTAAGACAGGAAAGATGCAGAACTCCCTGGTGGTCTCTCTTCACAACTGTGCTGCACTTCCAGTGTCTTCAAATTAGTAACTATAGGTGAATGTACTACCTCTTCCATTTGAGAATCTAAACATAGTGCCAGTAAGTAAGTTTCTCACCAGGGAATTTGAAGAAGAAAAAGAACTGGACTGGCTTGATTTCTAGGAGGTTGAAGTGATTGTTTAAACCTACTGTTTCATCCTTGCTAAACAACCTTCAAGTGATTGTAGAACTTGAACGTGTTTTCTGCAGTTGCTATAGAACTCCTTGTACTGCTGCTTTTATTCGTAAAATAATATCATGAAAACATAAATGCCCTAATAAAAATAACATAAAAACCTGACACATGACTTAAGAACTTTTCCATTGATGCTGGTTTTGAAACGAGCGTTGCAATCGAGTTAGTTGTACCTGTTTCTCAGCTGTCGCCTATCACTGATGCACTCAGTACAAAAAAGATTTGATTAATTTGACCTGTATACTACAACTGTGCAACAGTGACTCTGAGGCTTTGCCTATTACATTTTGAGAGTTGCATGAGAAATTATGTCTAAGCATTATTGCAAAGCTGTTACCTGTAGAAATTTCTTTCCAAGTCCTCATTTCTCTTTAGCCTGTAATTTACAACACATTGCAGTTTATTTTGTTTTGATTTCTGGGACCAGAGTTCCAGCTTATGGAACAGAGACGGCCATATCACAGCATTTTACAATAGTTCAGTCTTACACTGTCTTTTTTTAAGGTTCTTTTTTGTCTTTTGATCTCAATAGGTGTGACTTTATCAAGGGTGATAGTTCCAAGTTATGACTTAATTTTTTCTGTTTTGATTCAAAGCCTTTGTAATTCCACAACACTATTATTTGTTCAGGATCATCAGATGAAATAAGTTTACATACATTAATCCTCACAACAAACCTGAGAAGTAGGGTCTTGAATGCACCATTTCTCTAGATGCTTAGGCTCTGTACATATAGGGAGCCCAGCATATAAGGAGCTCAGTGCTTAGGCTCCCTATACTTATGCACTGAGCCATGGGCTACTATGTTAGCCAATATGAAATGATAGGCAAAGAGGTGTATCTGAACTCCCACTCTTTTAAGAACTTGGTTCAGCTGCAAGAGGGCACTTCCCTCTGCTCAAAATTCAGAGTCCAGAGGGCAAAAGTCTGCAAGGGTTCTCTGAAGGAACAGAGAGGACTCTGTACAATGAGGAGGAAGAGGAGGAAGCCAGTGTCTTTTAGAAAAGTTAATAAAAACTAAAGACCAGATCCAAGAAAGGACTAGAGCAACTAAAATGGAATTTAGGCATGTAAATCCATAGTTGAGATTTAAAAAAGCAAAACACAACCATCAAGATCCCAATCTTGTAAGCAAGCCCAGAACATACCTAACTCATGTTCTCAGCACTGAGCTCAGCACAGCAGCCATGGTCACTTTTCTTGTTTAAACATGGTGCCACCCACATGTTAATATAAAAATCAAATGAATAGAGCATTTGCTCACGAAGTTGGGACTTGGGCTCTGGGCCTTCTCGCAACCTAAAGGGGATTAAACCCCATATTTTTTAACCCCAAACCTTCCAGGAAGGTGTCTTGACCACAAGTCTATGGGCCATGCTGTTTTCGGGGCACTTCCTGCCCTTCCTGTTTGAAGCTGTGCAACAAAGAGTGCAGGGTACTTAGGGCCAGAAGAGCAAACAGCACAAGGCTTTATATGTGCTGTAGTGATTAGGTCACTCAGAGGAAGAAAGTCCTGGGTTCCATTCCTTATGTTCCTTGTTCTCTGGATTATCTCAGCACGGGACAGAGGGTTGTATGTTAACCTCATAATTGTTTTACTGTAAAATGCTCAAGCAGGCCAGGGAACATGGACCTTTACTTCTCATGACACTGCTACTCAAAATACAAATTGGAACAGAGGGGAGTTTTATTTTTCCTGTTAATAATAGACTTTGACATTTGTCTTTTTCTAATTCTGGGACACTCCAGAGGCTCCTGTGTAGTTTAGGCAGCCCTGGGAAAGGGTGAGGGTGGGATAAAGTATGATAACACAAGCTAAACATACCTTGGATGGCATTGCCCCACACAGTCTTGGGCTGGAAATAAACATTGTCTCTGGATCTCTGGAGCGCAAGCAGTTGTGTCCCCCACCATAGGAGTTGCCATGCCCACTTCTCCCCGCCCCCCCCCAATCATGGGAGTTTCTCCTTCCGTACTTGCAGGCATGCACAGAAATCCCTACAGTGAAATTGCCCCGGGATGGGCATCGCTGCTGCACGTGGTGCTACATGGGGAAACCCCACTTGGCAAATACATGCCCCACATTGGGGTGAAGCCCTGACTTTCCCTGCTTACCCAGGTGCAGCACTAGAGATCTCTGGGACACGCCTGGGTAAATGGGGAAAACAAGGCAGGCACTACCATGGTTTGAGGGACCTGATCCTGCCTGAGTTCCCATGATGTGCAGGACCAGGTCCCTCAAGCCTGTGGAGCCCCTGCCCCAGGCAGCTGAAGAGCATAGGCAGCTTTGGGCTGTCCATGCTCTTCTACTGTGAACATGGGCAGCAATAAAGTGGCCCAATTTATTACTACCTTCTTTTGTGGCCACAAATTTGAGCATTTGTGGTGTGATGTAAAGTATGGGCATCTGTCTGCTTTCACTTTGTGCCTCCATAAAAAAAAAAGCATATAGTAACACATCTCTGCCTCTACCTCTGGCATGCCTCCTGTGCACATGCAGTGCCAGTACTGGGGCACATTTTCTCCTGTCCAAATTTGGGAATTTGCCAGCATTTTCCCATTACGGCAGCAATAGCTAGAGCTAAGCTGTGTGAAAATTCCCTTCAATTCTAGCAACATTTTTTAAGAGGAAAAAGGCACCATGTAGGAAATCAATATGTACTTATTCCACCCCCACCCCCCAGCTGTAAGAGCACAGCAGTACATACTGATTTCAAGTTAAAATTGTATACAGTAGAATAAAATGGGTCTTCCATGCATGCAGTTGTTTCCTGTTACATTTCTGGGGACATGCACTAAAGCAACAATTATAATTTTTAATGTCACCTAATTGATGTAGTGTATAGTATGTGGTAAACTATATTCTGAAATTATTTGATGATATCGTTGCTTTGCAATTAAGTTGCCCTACATAAGAAAATAACTATCAGGTTGGAGAAAACAGATTAAAGTGGGCTTTAATTTATTCCACACCAGTTATTTCATAAAATAGTCTAATTTATTTCATTCAGTATATTCAGCTTGCAGGAAAGGAACACAAACTTCTGCAAGCCCTTCTGAACAAAAGTTACCGCATACCAGAAAAGAAGTATATTCATTTATGCAGTGTCACCTCATCGCCACCCAATTTTCTGACCTTCTGTAAACTACCTAAACAGGCCTTTTGTTCTCTATCCCAGCTGCAAAAGTTCTCTTCTCGGTGAGGAGTCTCCGTATAACAGAAGCATGAACTTTACCCACCCTCCCCCACTAGCAGCTGTAGAAAACAAGCTGGAGCCTTCATATTCCAAAGACATGCCCACATTTATTCACCCTTCTTTTCTGAGAAGTTTGAGCTAGACCTGTCAGCCAGCTATGGACCTCACCCACAGCATGCTAGATACTACAAATTATGTTTTAGGTTTTTACTATTCAAAACACAGCCTCCTGCCCATGGCAGGCACAGTGTAGCAGAGCAACCAAAACAACAAAAAGGGTGAGATTAGTCTAACATTTATAACCAATTTATAAACCAACAAAATTAATGTGCACTCAGGATAGGTAGGCAAAGGAAACTGGTGCTAGAGCCTACCAGCTGACACCCAACATTATACAACATTGGGAGCCAATCATCAGTCTTTAGAGATGTGAGTAACTTGACATGGAGAATAACTCCAGTGAATATCAGTGAACTGGATGCATTAATAATGTAAACAGCTTTATTCAGTGCAGAGAAGGATCCAATCCTATACACATCCAGGGCACAGAAACCCAAGACACCAGGATGGAAGTGTCTAGCAGACAGCATATCACACAGTTATGTGAGCAAGGGCAAATTTGGCCACTGACACCCAGGAGCAAGCCTTCATTCCAGAAGTGCCACAGAATCATTAATATCTGCAAAGAGTCGATAAGGTCTTTCAGCCATTGTCCCACATTTTGCATTTAACTTTGGAAACCTCTCTGTAGACAGACCCACGTGCACAACCTATACAAGCTCAGTGTTTTCTCCTGGGAAGGATAAATAGCTTAAATCTGAGCCCTGCTTGGAGGCAAGTGAATAATCCTCGAATTCTGTTGCATGTATGCATGAAACACTGTGGTTGCTAGCACAAAACTATGCATGTGACTGATGTTTCAACCAGTGACTTCTTAAAAGTGGCTCTAGGCTAGAAAAGTGATTATGTAAAAATGTCTCCTTTTTCATTCCTATGTGTATTTAGTCAGGTCTGTTAAATTTAGCTATGTTATAAAATATTGCTACTTTTACACCTCTAGAACTATAAGTGACACAGCTATGTGTACTAGATTCTAGTCATTATTTTGTACTGCCTGAAAAATGGCTTGCTTTTTCACTCGGGTTACACCAGAGTTGCCAAATGTATCAAGAGAAAAAATGCAGGTCCTTTAGGTCCTGTTTTGACCTATAGAGCTTTCATTACTGGTAATGCAGAAGTAAGAATTCCTTTTGCCTCTCAAATTCCACCTCATTTTAAAGCTGTACTCTTGTCTCTATATTGTGAAGTGCAGAGCATCTACAGTTCCCATTACCTTTGGCTGGAATAGGCATATGTAGTCCCTGACAGGAATTAAGCATTATAAATCTTAAACATGATAAATGACCTGGTATTTTGAGAGTGTTTCCTATGACATAAAAATACTTACTACCTGAATGAATAGGCTTAATTGAAATATCTTCAGCATTGTAGATTGAACTTTCTGCGTATTTGCTAGTTTCGTTCTTCACTGCAATTGTATATGTTATGTGGTCAGTCAAATCATTTTTCTTAAGTATGCTCTAGATACTATATAAAGCCTTAGCAGCGTGTGTTAAAATCAAAACTGAATATATTGTAACCTCAGATTACTGACATCATCTAAAGCCTGTGCTGTACCTTAATTTAATGGTTCAATGGGATCTGATCTCTGATTCCCAACAATTGCACTTCTTCCCATGGCACACTTGCATTGTAAGTGGTGTAATTTTTGGGATCAGGGATCAGATTCCAGTGGTACTATTACTGCTTGATAGTGCAGGGGAACCTGGGACTTGGGGCACCCCCTCCACTGATGAGCTTAAATAGGTCAGGTGCTTTAGCAGGGCTTTTTGGGTGCTTTTACCTAATAGCTGATTAAATCACCGGTTAGGTAAAAGCACCCAATCTATACAGACACTGCAGAGCTGGGTTAAACTAACGTGCTGCTGCTTCTGGTAAAGTGCATTTTGGTTTGAGGGCAGGGGGTTCACATCTATCAGCAGCATAGGTGCTTGCAGCCTGGGCATGTGGTCCTGTGGCTGTGACCAGCAGTCAGCTGACTTGCTCCCAGCCCCAGGACTGCATTGGGGCCATTTGAGACTCCCATGTGGCTGGTCCCAAGTCTTGGACTGCCAGTCAGTTGATTGTTGGTCCCATCCTTGGGAATACACCAGGGCTGGTTCTAGACTCCCATGCAGTCTCAGGGCAGGGACTGACAGACTCTGATTACAGTCCTGGAGCTAGGACAGACAGTCGGCTAATTGTCAGTCACAGGCCAGAGACTTAAGCCAGCTTTGGTTAGTTACCCTGCCACATTTAAGCTTGAGGGAGCCAGCTTTGGTTACACTGTTCATTTCAGATGCAGAGGAAACCAGCCACAAAAACATTATACATCTTTTGTAAAATAGTTTCATGGTTATTTTCCTGTTTTGTAGTGCCATTAATTCCTTGAACATATGGCAGGATTACTATTTATTTAAATTGTAACATCTGCCAGTGGCCTAAGTAATAGAAGTGGTACTGAATAAACTTTGTTTTAATAATTGTATAGGACTTTTTTCACTTAAAGTGAAATCTTTGCATAATTCAATATGCTCTAATCTTTATTGACAGTCTTGGTAAGTTGCATCTAGTACCCAGACTCCATTTTTGTGTTATA
Source organism: Crocodylus porosus (assembly GCF_001723895.1). Lineage (NCBI taxonomy): Eukaryota > Metazoa > Chordata > Crocodylia > Crocodylidae > Crocodylus > Crocodylus porosus. The sequence goes on from NW_017728886.1 coordinate 31,875,118, forward strand.
CCTGCAACAACTTTATTTTCTGTGAGACATAAGTAAAAAGGGATCAGAAATATTAACCATGTTTATCATGAAACCAAAACAACACTTTATATGTTGCCTGTATTTCTTTCCT
>NW_017728886.1:31875329-31889414 GCF_001723895.1 Crocodylus porosus
TTCTCCAAAAAAAGAGGCCTGATCCAGATAGGACACTTTTGCAGTCCTGGGGCTGGGATCAACAAATGTAGGTCCCAGTGATGCTGGTGAAATGTCTCTGAATGATAGTAGTGGGTTTTGGACCAAGCTTTTAAAAAAAAAAATACTGTTCTTTGGTCTAAGCACTGTTTTCTAGTCTAACCACTTAAAATTACTAAATATATATATACTTATTAATCTTTTTGTATTTAAACTTATTTTCAGGGAAATGTTTTTTCTATTGTTTTATCATTTTTGCAGTGATCTTCTACTGTACTCCTGTGTTAACATAAATAATTAGAGAGCCTTGGATTTGTCCAACTGTAATGCATGCTTTAGAAATTCATTTATTTGTTGCAAAGGCCATAAATATACTCTTATAAATGCATACTTTTATTTATAAAATTCACTGTGCTTCTCTTGCATTTTTCAACAGGGTATTAAAAATTATATCAAAGGCTCAGAATGAACTTCTATTATTAATTTAGTAGGTGTAGTTATGTGTTCATTTCTTTGTACAGCTTTTCAAATATTTAGCTTTTTAATGATATAGTAATATGTTCATTATAATGAATTACAGTATTGGTGATTCTTTCTGTAACAAGGGTTTTGCTTCACTGGAAATATTTGAGACTTCATTAAAAATTAATTGTATCAATTATTTCACTAAAGCAAAGTCTCTCTAATTTCCCATCTGAAAAATGTTTAAATTGCTACATGTAAGTGCATGCTTCTTTCCCAGTTATGGTCCAGATAGTCAAGAATCTACATAGTACTCACTTCAGTTACATATATGCATAAGTTGAAAATCCAGATCATTAGCTATTTCTCTCTATTAACTCCCTTCCAGTAATGTCTCTGGTTTAAATCCCTAAATTTGTAGGCTCTCTCTCTCTCTTTCAGAGACTAATGCCAAAGAAGTTAATGATGGTAGTTTCTTGTTGTTAACAGTTTAGATTGAAGTAGAATCTGTATATGCTGGTTATTACATAAATATATAGGAAGATACCACTTAACTCTAGACACATTTGACAGTCTAGAAAGATTTTTATATATATAAAAAAAATGAAGGAAGACTACAGGTAAGGGATAAAACATACATGGCCAGTGTAACAACTGGCACGTAGCTTATCAGCCCATTTTTTTTCTACATAGTGCCCAGCTTCTCTTCTTACTAGTTCCTCCTCTTACTTCCCTTGTAGTCATTTAATCCTGTAAATGCCGTGCTTAATCTTACTTGGTTTCTGACTCCATGAATCTAGTTACTTTATGGTCTTTATGGCAGGGCACTTGATGTGTCTGCCACTTTAAGAGGTCAGGCAGCCCCCTGAGCCACTGGCAGGTGGGGGTCGGGGCTAATTGTGGAGTCAGCTGACCAAGGGGGCTGGTAGGGGAGGCAGGGCCTGATCAAGGGAGTCACCTGTTTGAAAGATGGCTGGGTTTAGACAAGGTATAAGTCCAAACCCTGACAGCAGGGCTGGCAGTAACATCTTGGGAGCTGGTGTAGGCGCATCACCCAGCAAGAAGGCTGCCATTCCTAAATGCCAGCAAGGAGAATGACTCATGGAGCTTTGGGTAAGAACTAAAGGGATGGAGGACGTTCCTGGGGACCCAGTGAGGGGTCTAGAGCCTTGAGAAGGGGACTGAATGCCTGGAGCCTGTTGAGGGGCTGGAGATCCCAGAGAGAAGGTTTAACTGCACAGGGGCCTATTGAGGGTCCCAGTGAGGTCTGAAAGAGGGGCTGAGTGTTTGGGAGACCTAATGAAGGGTCTGGGTGAACCCGGTGAGTAGGGCAGTGTGTAGGTCCAAATGAGCCCAGCAAAAAAAGGGGCTGCATTAGGGAAGACCTGTGGAGGAGGTCTTGGGGCAAGTCCAGAGAGAAGAAGTGATCTATGGAAGGGCCCAAGAGGGCAGACCCACAGAGATGAGAAGACTGACAGCTGGAGCTAGAAATCTCAACTGGCCTGTGTGGGGCCAGGGCCCAGGAGGGGCTGGAAGGGTGAAATAGACTACATCAGAGCTGGGAGAGCCTGGAGTTCACAACTGGTGTAAGGTGGGGCCAGGGCCTAACAGAGGCTGAAAGTCCTTGTGTGGTCACAGCCAAGAGGAAGGAATCAAGGGGCATGCAGCCCAGGTTGATGGGTGATGTTAGGCCATCTGAGGAGGCAGGATCAAGGAAAATGGTCTAAGGGTGAGCTGGAAGCCAGAGATGGAGGACTCATGTGGGAGATGGAGCCAAGGCCAGGGGGTCAGGTGATTAGCAGCTCAGGAGGGGTGTGGGACATCTAGTGGGGAGACCAAAGAGAGACGAGTAAGATCAGGTAGGCCTGAAGACCAGTCCTGGGAAAGACCTGAAGCTGTACCCTACTGGACCTGGTTAGCATGGTGGGTCTGCCTGTGGTGCGGCAGCCTCCGTGAAATGCCACCCCAGTGAAAGGCTAGGATGAGGGTCCAGAAAGCCTCAGCTCCCACTGTTCTATGGGTTACCCTGAGAAGGGGAAAGGCTAGGGTAGCACACCCCAACAGAAAAGCATTGGCAGGGAACACTGGGACCATGTGGGTCCAGCAGCCCAGCGAGGGGCTGGGGAATTAGGGTGCAGGACCAGACAGGTTGAAGGGCCTGAGGCCTATAGTGAGGCCCAGGGAGGGGCTGGGAATAGAGTTCAGGATCGGAGGGATCTGAGGATCTAGAGAGTGTCTGGGAAAGTGGAGAACTAAAAGGGTCCAGGACAAAGGATCAAAAAGGGGCTGGCAGTCCAGAGAGGGGCCAAGAGGGAGACTGAAGGGCCTGGTAGCCTAAGGAGTGGTTGTATGAGACCAAGCAGTCTGAGGGCCCAGAGCAGGGCCAGAGGAAAAACTGAGGGATCTGGCAGCCCAGGAAAGGGCTCTGCAGAGAGACCAAGAGCTCTGAGGCCCAGAGAGGGGCTGCATCAGCAGGTAGTAAAGCATCTGTAAGGAGGCATGGGGCATAATGTAGAGAAGGTATGGAGCCATGCAGTTGGCCCATAAGGTCAGGACCACAATCTGTGTGGTCATTATAAGACAAAGGCAGCTTCCTGCACTCTGTATAATATCTAACATCAAGGTAGAGCAGGCGAGAGCTGGGCAGACTGCCCATAGAGCATGGTATCTCTCTTTTTTTTGGTTACCCTGTGACAGTCTTCATTATAGGCATCTACATTCATCAAACATTGATGGGTGTATCCTCAAAACAATGCTATTATTCCCCAGTTGAGAGATGAGAACTGAGGTAGAGAGAAAGTGGTGAATTTAGGATGTAAGCAAATTAAGAACAGGTGAAGTCAAGCCCAGGTGATCTGCTGTGAGATGGGGTAACCAACTACCCTAATTCCCACAGGAAGTCATTGGGATTTGGACTCCCATCTGTTAATGTGCCTATGAAATCTTTGGTTGTCTGTCCCTATTCTCAAAGAGCCTCTATACTAAGGGACCAAAAGAGGAACATTTTGATTTTTGTGAGCTTGAACATGTTTAAAGGTGAATTAGCAGTAGTGTTGTTGTGGGAGTGAACATTGGTAGGCAGCCTAGGCTACTACAAGGTCAGCCAGTATGTTAATCAAGGTAAACTATCTCAAGCTAAATACCCACTTTTTGTTTACCGAGATAAGACCCAGCTGACTTTGTTCATTGTTGCATGGATTTTGTGGCAGAGTGTAGAACTGAACCTTTATCTCATAATTTTAATCATTTAAACCTTGACCCATTTATTAAACAGCTAGTTCAAAGCAAGTCAGGTGTTTCTGTGCTAAGAGAGAGCTTAGTTGTATCCATTTATTAAGGAACATTAGGTGCCAGATGTGGGAGGGGATAGTGCAGTGCCTCTACTTGGCAGTGATTAGGCCTCTTCTAGAGTATGGTGTGCAGTTTTAGGCATTACAGTTTAAAAAGAATGTGGAGAAGTTGGAGAGGGTCCAGAGGCAGGCGACAAAGATGACAAAGGACTTGGAAAGTCGTGTAAGGAGAGACTGAAGGAGCTAGAGCAGGGGTGGGCAATTATTTCAGGTGGAGGGCTGCTCATGAGTTTTGGAAAGCTATCGAGGGCTGCATGACAGGCAGCCGGGGCAAATAAATATTAATTTTCTAAATTTTTTAGGGGCCCCACAGACTGGATAGAATGGCCTGGTGGGCCACATCCAGCCTGCGGGCTGCATTTTGCCCACCCCTGAGCTAGATGCATTCAGCTTACAGAAAACTTGCTTAAGAGGAGACATGGTGGTAGATTCAGCTTACAGAAAACTTGCTTAAGAGGAGACATGGTGGTAGTCTTCAACTACTTGAAAGGCTGCTGTAAAGAAAAGGGAGAACACCTTTTCTCTTGTGCTGCAGAAAGCAAGATGCAGATTCGTGAGGTTGTTGCAAAGTAGGTTTAGATTGGATATCAGGAAAAACTTCTTCACTGTTAAAATAGTGAGGCAGTGAACTCAATTGTCTAGGAAAGTTGTTCAATCTCAGTTATTAGAGGTGTTCAAAAGGAGATTGGACAGGTATTGGTCAGGGATGATCTAGGCATAACTGTGCCTGTTCTATTATGGCTACTCCTCATGCTTCTGGGCTTTGTTGTTTGCCACATGGGGCCAGGAGGGAATTTTTACCCTCCTGCTGCTACCTGTATCACTGGTTAAAGCGTCTTCTCCATCTGCTCATCGTCAAACAAATCACCATATTTGGGGTTGGGAAGAATTTTACCCCATGGTGAGATTGGTATGATCTGTGTGGGGTTTTTGCCTTCCTCTGTAGCGAGAGCATGGACCGTCACCGGGATCTGTTGCAAGTGTGTTAACAACCTTCAACAGAAGCAGAATGCTAGCTGTGATGGTTCCCCTGTTTTATCTGTGGGAAGTTAGGTGTTATATCTTGTGTTGTGTCAAGGTTAATGATAGTTTTAATAAGAAGTTAGATTATGGATGGTTTCTATAGGATGGTTTGGATAGGGATGATCCTACCTCAGGTAGGGGTTGAACAAGATAGAATCATAGAAAATTGGGGTTGGAAGAGACCTAAAGAGGTCATCTAATCTAACCCCTGCTCAAAGTAGGACCATACCCCAACTAGATCATCCCAGCCAAGACTTTGTCTAGCTGGGTCTTAAAAACTTTCAAGGATGGAGATTTTACAACCTATTTACTACTTCCCCCACCTTGGTGTCATCTGCAAACGTTTAAAGAGTTCACTGCATCCCATCTTCCAGGTCATTGCTGAAGATACTGAATAAAACCAGTCCCAGGACTGACCCCTTGGGCACTCTACTTGATACTGGCTGCGAGCCAGACATCAAGCAATTGATGATTGAGCCCAATGATCCAGTCAGTTTTTTATCCACCTTACAGTCCATTCATCCAGTCCTTACTTCCTTAACTTGCTTCTGAGAATGTTGTGGAAGACCATACAAAAGCCTTGCTAAAGTCAAGATGTATCTTCTCCACTGCTCTCCCCACAACCACAGAGCCAGTCGTCTCATCATAGAAGGTAATCAGGTTGGTCAAGCATGACTTGCCCTTGGTGAATGCATACTGACTGTTTCTAATGACCTTTTTTCTCCAAGTACTTAGAAATGGATTCCTTGAGGACCTCCTTCATCACTTTTCCAGGGACTGAGATGAGGCTGACGGGGTTGGTCTGTGTCCTCCTTCTTCTCTTCTTTGAAGATAGGCACTATATTTGCCCTTTGCCAGTCATTCAGGACCTCTCCTAATTGCCACAAGTTTTCTAAGATAATGGCCAGCAACTCTGCAATCACATCAGCCAACTCCCTTAGTACCCTTGAGTGCAGTGTTTCTGACCGCATGGACTTGTACACGTCCAGCTTTTCTGAATAGTCCGTAACCTGTTCTTTTGCCACTGGTGGCTGTTTATCTCCTCCCCAAACTGTGCTACCAGGTGCAGTAGCCTGGGATCTGACCTTGCCTGTGAAAACTGAGATAAAACTGAGTACTCTTATATGCCTCTGTAGTTGTTTGTCCAAGTTTCCACTTCTTGTAAGCTTCCTTTTTGTGTTTAGCTCATTGAAGAGGTCCCTGCTTAGCCAAGATGGTCTTCTACTATATTTGCTGGTCTTCCTGCACATCAGGATGGTTTGTTTCTGCATGAACAGTAAGGTTACTATAAAATACATCCAGCTGTCCTGGACTCCTTTCCCCCTCAGACTGGGTTCCCAGGGGATCCTGCCCATGAGTTCTCTGAGTGAGTTGAAGTCTGCTTTTCTGAAGTCCAGGTCCTTACTCTGCTGCTTTCTTTCCTTCCTTTCCTCAGGATCCTGATTTCAGTCATCTCATAGTTGCTACTGCCCAAGTTGCCATCCACTACTATGTTCCCCACCAATTCTTCCCTATTTGTGAGCAGCAGGTTAAGAAGAGCACAGTCCTTAGTTGGCTGCTTCAGGACTTGCACGAAGAGGTTGTCCCCAATGCTCCAAAAACTTGCTGGATTGCCCGTGCACTGCTGGATTGCCCTCTTAGGAGATGTTAGGGTGATTGAAGTCTCCCATGAGAACCAGAGCCTGTGATTGGGTGACTTCTACTAGCAGTTTGAAGAAAGCCTTATTTACCACTTCTTCTTGGTCTAGTGCTCTGTAGCAGACACCCACCACATTATCCTTGTTGCTGTTCCCTGTGACCTTAACCCAGAGACTTTCAACAGGCCTTTCTCCAGTTTCATGGTGGAACTCTGAACAGTCATTTATCTCTTTCATATGAAGTGTAACTCTTCTTCCTCTTCTCCCCTGCCTGTCTTCCTGAACAGTTTATACCTATCCATGACAATGGGATAGCTCACGTTGTTCCAGGACTGTGCAAGAACTTCCAGTTCTTCCTGCTTGTTTCCCAGGCTCCATGCATTCATGTACAGACACCTGAGATAACTACCTGATTGCCCTAATTTCTCAGGAAGAATAAGAAGGCCTCCCTGTTGCCCTCTCCTGCTTGCACTTCCTCCAGATTACCCACTTCCCCACTTGCCTCAGGGCTTTGGTCTCCATCCCGTGGCTAACCTAGTTTTAAAGCCTTCCTCTCTATGTTAGTAAGCCTGTGTACAAAGCTGCTTTTCCCTTCATCATCAGATGGATCCAGTCTCTTCATAGCACTCTTTCTTGGAATAACATTTCATGATTGAAAAAGCCAAAGGTCTGCTGGTGACACCATCTGTGCAACCATGCATTGATTTGCAGGGTGCATCTGCCCAGGCCCTTCCCTTTTGACTAGAAGGATTAAAAGTGCCACCTGAGCACCTGTCCCTTCACTTGTGCACCCAGAGCCCTGTAGTCATTTTTGATCTACTTAGGGTCACCCCTGGCAGTAGCGTTAATGTCCACAAGGGTGAGCAGCATGGGGTAGTAGTCAGTAGGCTGGATGTATCTTGGTAATTCTTCTATGACATCTTGGATCTGAGCTGCAGGCAAGCAGTAGACCGCCTGAGATAACAGGTCAGGCTGGCAGACGGATGCCCTCATCCCCTGCAGAAAGGAGTCTCCAACCACCACCCATCACTTCCTCTTGGTGGCAGTGGTCTCAATCCTCCCCAATTTGGGCACGCCTGGTCTGGCTGCCTCCATCAATGGAACGTGCTTCTCCTCTGTTGCTACGGCTCCATATCTGTTCTCCAAACAAACTGCTGTAGGTGGAAATAAAGACTTCCACTTGCTGCCAGAAGTTATAAGCTTCCAGCTTCCACCTTCCTCTTCCATGTACTTCTCTAGCACTGCCTCTGGCAGTTCTTCCTCCACAGTCCTAGAGATCTCCTCCAGCACTGAACTGATGAAGTCTTCATGGTGGAGGATGCTTTGGAGCCTGGCACCTCCTCCTATAGCTCCCTTGCCTGCTCTCTGAGATGCACCACCAGGAAGCATTGCTCACATTGTGGGCAGTTCCCCACCTGGCTGTCATTGGAAGGAATCAGCAGGCTAGTCTCCACGTGCTAAACCAGGACCTGGGTGGAAGGCTCAACATTAAGCAGTCCTTCCTGGACAGACTCCTCATAGCAAAAACAAGACCTTCACTAGCAAACTCCCCTCTAAGCTGGCCTGTTCACGGCTCCTTGATCCCAATAGGTTCTCTTTTCCTTGCTACTTATCATCAGGTTTACAGTGAAGGAAGGCAATGAGAGAGTTCATAGCAATCTCCCTAGCAAACTCCCCCTCACTTGCGACTAGTTATGCAAGAGGCTTAAGTATTAGTCTAAGTGTGGTGTTTTAGCTATTTATGCTAACTATATGTAGGTTAGCTACTCTTAATTAAAGAAAGCTTATATTAAAGGCTCCCCTTGAAAGAAGAGGGTGGCAAACTGACTTGAGAACTGCTTGCAAACTGTCCTGTTTGCTGCCCCTGTTCATTCACTCCCTGATATCTGGGAGTTTCCTTTTATACACTGCTGAACCTTGACTGTCTCTGTCCCCTTGTTAGGGCTATTGTTAGACACAGCTAGCAGCACTCCCAGCTACTTAGAGCACATGCCAAAAATGCACACAGCCCACCAAATAAACACTCAGCAAGCCAAGCACACAGGCAGCCTTGGCTCACTTATCTTCCCAGAGCAGGATCTGGTGCCTGGCTCCTTCCTCTTGTTCCCATTGAAGTGCTTGCAAACTGCCCCTGTTCACTCACTTGCTCTACATAGCTTTTGGAGGACCCTTTCAGCCCTACTTCTCTGATTCTATGATTTCATACTGTTTTTTCTCAGATATTTGGCAATTCCATACAAGCTTCCTTTCCTCGAGTTTGAATCATCCAGCTTGTTAGATTCCATTCCCTGCTTTGGCAGCATCCCTCCATCCCCAGTCCCTCCTCTCTGGAGTCAGCCTACAGTTATGTGATAATTTCCTAGGTTGAGAATAAGCTGTACAGCTGTTAATCCTAAATATTGTATCTGTTCCTTCCTACTCTTTTTCCATCCCAAACCACTTATCTGAGATAGCCAGAAAGATAACTGATATATGCTGTCAGACTATAATAAACACCTCTTGTTTGCTTCTTAAATACCTTCATGATGCTGTCTCAGTGTTCTAGGTTAAACATCAGATCACTTCAGACAATTATAGGCTGTCTATATTACCAGAATCCAGTGAAGAAATGTTGTCACAGCTGTCTTTTAATTCTATTTTTTTTAAACTAAAATGGAAGACTCTTTCCAAGAGCAAAGTTATGGCAGTATTAACAAGCTAGAATGTAATATTTCCCAAATAGTAATGTTTTGGAGATGCCAAGTTCAGCTGCCAGCTTTTTTCCCAAAGTTTGTGGGTTTTGGAAGTTGAGAGGGTTTCGTTTGGGGCCAACTTCATCTAATAACTTAGGGTTTCTTGTGGCATTGTGGAAGAAGGTCATATTTCTAAGTAAGTGCAGCTAGAATATTCATCACAGGGTTTTTCAGCAACCTGCAGACTCCAGGAAATGAGTCTGTTGCTATTGTGGAATCAAAGCAGTCTATCTACTCTTTTGTTTGCAACCAAAGTTTGAAAGGCAAAACAAGTTTTTCAATATTAAGGGGGTGGATATGTAAAAACACTTGAGGACAGTTTAAATATTCGCCTCGTCTGCTATGGTATTGTCCTTTTGAGTCTGTTTTTGTACATTTGCAGGGTAGGGGAGATGAATCTCACGTGTCACTTTTTCCACTTGGGTTTGTGAAGGAAAACAAAATAAAATGGTGCATTGGAAAGTGCAGTATTCAGTAGATTAATATTAATTAATGTTTTTGAAGTGGCCCCTTATTTATTGAGCATGAAACCTGCACAAAACCTATTTTAACACAGAGTGCTATGATATGAACGTTCTAGCATACTTTTCTTTGATCTAGTCAATCCACTTTATAACCTCTTAGCAATGTCTTCTCCCCTTGTCCTATTCCCTTCTACATACAACCCTATCTTTTTGCCAGTCCATTCATAGCATCTGACAAAGCAAGCTGTTGCCTATGAAAGCTGTAAAGGTATGCCTGTCCTGTCCTGCCCAATACATTATTGTTTTCTAATCATCCTTATCAGTAGCCTCATTCACATAGATCAAGACTGCACAAAAGGCAAATACTATTGGGTGCCTCGTGGTTTGGATGCTTAACATCAGACACACAGAGGCTACTGTGCATCTGTCCTTAGAAACAACACCCACATAAGGCAGGGGTTTTCAACCTTTTTTAACAAGTGTATCCCTTCTGTCTCAAAGTTTCAGCTCATATACCCCTTTATATTTTTTTTGTGTGCTGCTGTAGCTGCCCCAGGAACTGCGCAACACCACGTGCCTGCTACAGTGGGGCTGCGCCATGCCTCTTGCCCACCCAGTAGTGGGACACATGTGGCGTTGCAGCAGCAGCTGTAGTGGGGCTCAAAGTGCATCCACCTCTGCCCCATGCACAGATTGGAGAGTTGGAGCATGTGCCCCCTGAGTCTCTGCTGGGGTGTACACAGCGGTGGGAGCCCCCTGCAACCCTCGATAAGCCTCCTGGGCTCTGATTGTCCCACCATCCAACCCAGCTGGGGCCCCATTCACCCCAGACCCTGCCCCTGCCTGTGCCCCACTCCCTCCCTCACTGTGGGGCCCTCAATCTACCCCCCCATGCCATTTCCCCCTCCCCTCCACCCTTCCCCCACAGACTTACCTGCTGGGGCAGGTGCGGAGTGCGTGTGTGCACGTATGCATGGACATGCTTGGCTCTCCCCAAATAATTTTTTTCCCTTCATCTATGGTCCCCACATGCTAGACAGGGAGAGGGGGCTGCAGCCACTCACATGAAGCATGGAGGAAGGGCAGTGATTGGTGGGGGTGGCTGCAGGGTGGAGTGACAGCTGGGAGATAAAAGGGGCTGCAAGGGGGGGTGTGTGTGTGTGTGTGTGTGTGTTTCTTGAAGGGCACAGCTATGACTTCACATTAATTAACCTCAGTTCATGGGTGAGTTCATGACCGACGTAGTCCCCGTCTGAGCCAGCAGGGCCACATAGCTACAGTATCTATGCAATATGACCTCCACATATTATGCATGTGTATGGTAAACAATTTGAAAGTATACGGCATTCATTCTGCATACCCCTTATGACCTTTTGAAGTACCCCTAAGGGTATGCGTACCCCCCAGTTGACAACACTGATGTAATTTCAAACTGGGCACCCAAAATGAGTAGTTATTTTAAATATTCTTAGCAAAAAAAATCTTGTTTGTGCAATATGGTTTTCTTTCTTTCAGTTGCACCTTTTTCCTGTGGAAGAGTAACAGAAATACTTATCTGAATTTGTATTTTAATAACTGGAATGTTTAAATCTGTATTTAAAAAGGCAACAGTCTATTTTGACATTCGCCATTCATGGGTAATTTTATGTAGCTTGTGATTACTCACCTATCTATATTTTACTCTGTGGTATTAGACACTTGATACTGTTCAGAATGATTGCAAAGATGTAATCTGGCCTGCCTTTCTCTATGATTTTGATATGTGCAGTACAGAGAGGACCGTTAAAGAGACAGCATAAGTTTAGAATGGGCTGTATGTAGTACTGCATATTTCCATTGTGACCTGGTGGTGGTGGAGTAAGGATTATAAATGGAGCTTTACTGGTTGTCTGTCATCCTTGACAAATGGCAACTTAGAAGAAGCACACAGGCTAGAAGGTAAATAAGAATGCTTGAGGAAACAAATTGAGTTGGATGATTTTTGTTTAAGTCAGTTAAATTTATTGAGAATAGGTTTTATAAATAGCAAGCTACTTACAATTTTGATGAATCATGAAGGCAAATCATAGTTATGAGAAGGGGAATGATGCTGGTGTATTTGACTATAGGGAATGAAGCATTAGAAGTGCTAAGGCTTTCCATTGTTATAGCTCACTAGTGCCCTCTTTTGGTCAGTAGTGACACCTTGCATTTTGGGATTTGTGAATCACCCCTTACTTGTGGATACAGATTGAATGAAGAATTTTAGTGCATTGACCTCTATATTCTATCTCTTACTCATTGGTTTTGGGTTTATTTTAGGCCAAAGAACTGCCGACATTCAAAGACAATGATTTTATTAATGATGGCCAAAAGATTCATATTGATGAAAACAACAAAAAGATGTTCCTTGAAAAGCTCAAAAAGGATGTTGAGGTAAGACTGATCTGCTCAATTCTGTATCACTTGCCACATTGTGCAGCAAATTGCAATTCCCCAGTAAGTTGCAAGTGCAGCTGCTGTACAAGAGTATTGGTAGCTCAAATCATTAACTAATGTTGAATGTATCGGGTAAAAACATTTCTTTTTAAATAAAATATAGTTTAACTTTCAGGAACTCCTTTTTGCTGCTTTGGCTGACTTGATAAGGATCCCTGGTGTCATGGCTGGTTGTCCAACATTGCCTGTCTTGATATAATGGTAGCATGATGATGATGATGCTACTGCTTACCACTTAATTCTTTACAAGCATTAAATAACATAATACTCCTGGAAGGGAGGTGATAATTGTTTTTCAATATACAGCAAAATTGCTGCTTGCCCAAGTCCTTCTGTTATGTCAATAGCAAAGAATACAGGTCTTCTTATTCCTGTTCTTATTTCCTGTTAGTGTCATTCCCTCTATTAATATCATTGTTGTTCTGCACCATCCTGTAGAGTATATCATGTGCTTGCATACAACACTTCTACTCACTGTTTTAATCCTGTGCTCATTTCACACTAATACAATATTGGAAATCATTAAGAAGGGAACTGAAAACAAAACAGAAAATATGGTGTCACTATACAAATCTATGGTGTGCTCCCATCTTCAATACAGTGCACACAAGTCTGGTCTCCAAAACTTCAAAAAGCAAGTAATAGAGTTAGAAAAGGTATAGAGAAGGGCATCCAAGATGATTACAGGTATGGATCGGCTGCTATATCAGGAGAGACTAAAAAGACTAGGACTCTTTAAGTTTGGAAAGGAGAAAGCTGAGGGGATATGATAGAGGTCTATAAAATCATGACGGATGTTGGCAAAGTGAATAAAGAACTGCCATTCACCAAGTCCTAGAACACTAGAACTAGGGGGCACCCACTGAAAGTAGCAGAAGACTATTAAAAATAACAAGAGAAAGTACTTTTTTACATAGCATGGAGTTAACTTGTGGAGCTCATTGCCACAGGAGATTGTAGAGGTAGATAGTATTGCAAGTTTCAAAAAGGGACTAAACCAGATACAGGCAAACACCGGCATATGTGCCAGAGTGTGGCACACAAAGGTGTTTTCCTTGGCATGTGTGCCTCAGGGATGGGACTAGGGCTGTGCTGCCACAAAATTGGGCCCCTCCCAGCTCCCGTGCCATCCATCCCTGGCACACCAACATCTTACAAGCCAAAGTTGTGAGTGTTTTTGGCACTCTACCAAAAAATGTTGCTGACCCCTGGACAAGAGAAATTAATGGATGATGGATCTATTAATAGTTATTAACTATACCCATTTAGAGAGACCCATGGATTTCCCTCCTTTGCAAAGAGCTCTGCAGGCTGGCTGAGTTCTTGAAGTGGGTGACTTATGGCTGCAGATGAATTGTCTTGGAGGAAGATCACTACATTTGCATTGGAAAAACAATTCCTTGTTGATTTTTGTGAGGACAGGTTTGTTGTCTGAGAGGGAGGGAAGTGAGAGAAGGGAATTGAATAGAGCGCTGAAGGGCAACAGACCAGTGGCACTAGAGGCAGGCAGCTGGCAAAAGTGGTGGGAAACCCCCGCCTGTTGAGAGGGGGAAGGGCAAGTCCTGAGTGCCTCAGCCAGCCAAGGCTGGACTCAGGCTCACTCACCTGGAGTCTAATGTAAGTGGGCCTTGGGGGTTGTGGGGCAGGGTTGGGAGGGAAGCTGGCTGAGGAGGTGTTGGAGAAAAAAGTGGAGTGACTGCCGCATGTGAGCCCCCCCACTGCTGACTCGCTGGCTGGCCGGGAGATGCATAGCCGCCACTGCATCGTTTGCCTGTGGAGCCATGTGGCCGGCCGTAGGAAGGCAGCGAAGGGTGTAGCAGTGGTGGCGCAGTGCATTGGCGGCCACCATGTGTGAACACTCTCATCTGGCTGCCGTGTGTGGCCTGCAGAGGGGCACCACTGCCCTCACCGCCCCCCCCGC
>NW_017728886.1:31889514-31953604 GCF_001723895.1 Crocodylus porosus
TACCCGCCTCTCGATCTGGCCCCCCCACCCCTTCCCCCCAAACACACTTACCTGCTGGGATCTGTGTCTGTGCCTGCAGCTGGGGAGCTGTTGTGAGGGGAATGAGGGGCACCTGCGAGGCTGCTGAGGGTCTTTAATTTTTTTATGGATTTTGGGTCTTTTATCAGAGAATTTACTATTTTTTATCAGGGAAAACCAGGCTCTCTGGTTATTAAACAGATCAGCCAAGGGTGTATCCTCTGACACCTCCAAACCAACGATGGTGGATACCAGTTGCAAGGGGATGAATTATCCTAGATGTGCCCTTTACATATACCCTCTCTCTAAAGCATGCACTCCTGCCACTGTCAGGTAGATTGCTGGACTAAATAGACCAGTGGTCTGACCCTGACGCAGTATGCCACTACTTGTGTTCTTAGATGTTTGTACTATATTCAACAAACAGTCAGAGTTCAATGTAAAAATATTGTTTTCATAGTTTCATAGCTGTTAGGGGCTGAAAGGGACCTTACAGATCATCAAGTCCAGCCCCCCCCGCACTTGGGCAGGAAAGACCACTTGATGTGCTATATGTAATATTAAAAACTGATTTGGCTCAGAGTAAAACAGTTTTATCATAGAAGCCTATTTAGTAAATAAAGCTAAGAGGTTTTAGTCACTGAAACAAGGAAATTGAGTATTTCCTAACTGAATTCATACAACTGGTTTTGATTTTTTAGCAATAATCCCAGATTTTGCCAAAAAATGTTTCCACTAGCTGTGTAGCCCAGGAAGGGCTTAAAATATTTCTCCACCTTTTGAATAAAATTGATATCAACATGGCTATTTGGTTTAACAGGCCATCAGCATCTTATTTTGAAACATCATTATGCACAGACATAATTGACTGATCTTAGCACAGTCGTGAGATTTGCATTTGATGGTTTAGCTGCTGCAAAACACAGACTATTGTGTCTTAGTGGGATTTACAGAATGGTCTATTGCTTTAAGTAGGTTAATTTCTCATCAGTGGAATGAGTGGTGGATTATGAATATGTATATGTTACATAAACACATGACTACATTGTATAAAATATTAAGTAAGCTAAAAGATTTTTTCTCCAGTTCTAGCAGCTTTAGGATAGGTGAAGTTTTGGATTTATATGCCTGAGCCTTTCTTAAAGCATGTAACATTTTTGCTGACTAAACCTTTTACAATAATTTAGGGTGTAAAGAAGATTTTAAGAAATGCAATGAATACAGTAGATATTTTATCTCCAAAACACAGA
This sequence comes from Crocodylus porosus, assembly GCF_001723895.1. Taxonomy (NCBI): domain Eukaryota; kingdom Metazoa; phylum Chordata; order Crocodylia; family Crocodylidae; genus Crocodylus; species Crocodylus porosus. Next base: position 31,890,783 of record NW_017728886.1, read on the forward strand.
TTGCATGTTGTTCTGCTTATCATCACTCACTGTGTTTTTTAAATATGAGGGCAAGTTTTGTAATGACAGTTTTATAATCCCATTCTGAGTGGCTTCCTTAGTACTGACAGTTGAAATCTATACAGCAGTAGCATTTAACTTTGATGCAGATGCAGACCATTATGGTAAATAATTGGAGACCAAAATCTAGACTTTTTTTTATCAACTAACTGTTCAATCTGAACAAGAACAGAATGAGCTGACTTGCCCAAAGTATGAGTGTATTTTTTTATCCCGTGCATAAACACTCAGTTTTGAGTATATATTAAACAAATGCAGAACACTTAAAAAATCATTATTGCATTACACGATATTCATAGCTAAATGCACTCTAAACCAACTCTGCCACTGGTATGTTGCCCTCCAGCACTCTATTCAATTCCTTTCTTTCACTTCCCACCCTCTCAGACGACAAACCTGTCCTCACAAAAATCAGCAAGGAATTGTCTTTCCATTGCTAATGTGGTGACCTTTCCCCAAGCCAATTCATCTGCAGCCATAAGCCACCAACTTCAAGGACCCTTTCTTCCTTGATTTTCCACAATATTGTTCTTTACTGACTGTTTTCAGCCATGTCATTGGTAGATCTTCCCTCTGCCTTCCTTTAGTTAAGTTCTTCAAAGATCTGCTTGGGTACTCTCATTTCCCCCTCAACTATACCTGCCATTTAGCCAACATTGGCCACTTCTGTGGAACCTCATCACTTCTATATTAACAGCACCTAAATCTAGCTCTCCAACCCTTCAGGCTCATTTCTTATTTGGTCCCTGCCATCGGGTCTTTCACTTCCTTAAGCTAAAAGCAGTTAAAACTGCTTAGACAAGAATTTTTGGGTAAATCCAATATCTTTTATTAGATCAACTAAAATAGTTGGAAAATTTTTTCTCTGCAAGCTTTTAGGTACAAATACCCTTCATCAGGTTGAGGAACCATAAAACTACTCTTCATTTTTCCTCTTAAACTCTTGCTCTGCTCCTTCAACATTGGGAGGACAAGAGTGTTATGTTGTGTTATATGTTATTCCCCAGCACTTGAGTTCTGATTCCTCCTTTTCCTTCTCACCTTACATACAGGATCTTGATAAATCTTATAATTTGTTCCTTTGCAACACTTCTGGAAACAGCTCTTTCATCTCTCTCTCTCCTGTCAAAATCTAGTTTCAAGCCATACTTCCCTTCCTCTTCAATGGCTATAGTCACCTTCACCAGTTTTCCAGATTATCACCCACAGCAAAAATTATCATCTCTTCGCTATCACTCTACTGGTGTCACCCATACATGCTCCATGAGTTTTTCTACATAATCTTTGTTCCTCCACTTTGCTTTCAAGCTACAGCACACCTCTGTCCTACTACTCCTTATCATCATTCACTCTCTGCACTCCCTAGTTTCTGTTCACTCTTCTTGCCTTTTTGTTCCCTTTGTCTCCATCTCCCTCTCTAACCTTTGTGTCTGTTCCCCATTATGGTTGTGAACAGTTAAATGGCTAACTGATAAGCCCAGTGATAACCAGTTATAGCTTACTAGTTATCATTTAGCATGGGGTGGGAGGCAGTCCAGAAGGGAAGGGGTGGTGGGGAGGAAGCCATGTGGTGCCCCAGCAGCAACCAGGTGTCAGGGTGGGGAAGAATGGATTAACACCTATGGCTAGGTTTTGCAGACCCCAGTGCAGCCTCTTGCAGTCTCCTTGCCACCAGCAGCCCAGGCACTGGGCATGCCCCCTGCCGCCCACCACAGAGCCTGGGTTGTTCAAGGCAGGCAATTTGGGGATGATACAAGTGACTGTACCAGGGTCCACAGAGGTTAGCTATTAGGTTAGGGGTGGGCAATTATTTGGGCCCGAGGGCCACTTAGGGAGTTTTGGTGAGCTGCCACAGGCCTGGTCAGAACCCCCCACCCCACTTCCTCTGCGCCCCCTCCCCTCCCACAAGAGCTCACCAAAACTCCCTAAGTGGCTCTCCTCCACTCTGGCCCAGGCAGCTGGAATGGGGCTGCTAGCAGGCAGGGAGTGGCTTCTGGGAATGGGGTGGGCAGGCACGGCCACAATTGTGGGGTTGTGACAGTGCAGGACTGGGGCCAGAGGGCAGAGCCACAGTATGTTCCCCGCACCTGCAACAGGCACCATGGGCAGAGGTGTGCAGGGAATGTATTGTGGCATGGCTCAGCCCCGGCTCCTGTCCCTACATTATCACCATCCCAGAGTCTCCATGGAGACTAGCTGGGACCCGTGTGGCCAGGGTATGCATCTGGGCAGACAGGATGAGGCCATGAGTGGGACAGGCAGGCACAGCTGGGACCAGGATCTTGGGCCAGTGACAGCATGGTGCCAGGGCCCAAAGCAGAGCTTTTACGTCCCAACCAGTGCCTGTCCCACTGACATGCGGGCAGTGGATCATAGCTGTGCCCTGGGACCCAGCCCTGTGCTGTCACTGCCCTTCAATACCAGCCCTAGCCCAACCTGCCTGTCCTGCTCCCTGCTAGCCTGCAACCCCATCCCATCTGCCTGCCCATGTGAGCCCAGCCCCCACCAGTGGGTGCAGAGCAGATGGGCTGGGGTGTACAAGCAGCAGAGCCAGGTCCAGAAGCTCCAGCACCCAAAAAGAGCTGCCACTGGGACTGCCGGAAAGTGAGTCCAGCAGCTGCACCAGCCCAGCCCTGCTGCATGCCCAAGACAACGGGACTGGCTGCATGCACCACAGCCCAAGCTACCCCATGTTCCTGGGCTGGGTAGGGCTCGGGGATCCACTGTAGGCTGGACAAGATCCCTTGGTACACCAGATCTAGCCCACGGGCCTTATTTTGCCCACCCTTACATTAGGTACAGGGCAGCGGCCATGAAGAAAGAATGATTCTATACAAAATGTCATGTACTATACAAAATGTAGATCCAAAAGCAATGGTGTATATCGATGGTGCCCAAACTTTTGTCTTTCCTCCTGCAGGCCCTATAAACAGTGCCCTGTCTGCCCACGGGTCAAATGTGGACAGCAGTCCCCATCTGGCACTCAGGGCGGGCATAGTGGGGACCATTTGACTACAGGGAGGGGGATGGCAGGCAGCCTGGCCCTAAAGTAGCTCCTCAGAGGAAGGGGGACAATGGCTTGGTCCTATGGAGAAGCAGGGTGTCTCAGGCTCAACCCAGCCCCATGTGGGAGGAGAAGGGCCCTGGCTTGGCCTGTCCCTGTAGAGGGCTAGGGGGTATGGCTTGACCCTGCAGGGGGAAGAAGGGAATGTGGCCTGACCTGCTGGAGGTGAGGGGGCGCAGTGGGCCATGTGGGGCCTGGGGTTTGGGAATTTGGTGTGGCAGGGAGGGTAACTATATTAATGGTCACTGCTCCCCCAGTGTCAAATCTTCTGACCCTGGGGCAGCCCCATGGGCTGGATGCCAAGGCTCCATGGACTACATTTAGCTCACAAGCTGGAGGCTGAGCAACCTGGTTTATGTTTTACGTGTTAATGGATCCAGTATTTTAAACCATTTTCTCCCTCTCCCTTTCACTCTTCTTGAGCTCAGCTTGAAGTCCAAAGGGAAAAAAGAATTATGGTTGTGTGTCAGGCCTTAACAAACTACTCTGTGAAACAAAGACAGTAGATAATATGGTTATAATCAAGCTGCTAACACAAGGAGCCTGACTCTTCACAAGAGAAAATCAGATTCTCTTAAAGATGTTCATCATTAGTAGACCAAGGTAGTAAAATATAGGTTACAACAGGAGGTACTCAACCTCTGGGTTGCTAGCATGATTAGTAAAACTGAGATGCGTTCTGCTGATAGCCTCTCCAGCTGGATAATTGCATGTTTTCCCAAAAAGTAATCTCAGATGTTTCTAAAGACTTGCGGTTCCAACAGGCTGCAGAGAAACTTGACACTCATGTAATTGTGAGTACTATGAGAGACTACAACAGAATGTAGCGTAGACCCTAGCACTGTGCAAGTTGCCCCAACAGGACTCTGCGTGCCTCTTAAATTTTAATATATGATGCCCGTGTGTTGGACCTCTATTGAACCTCTGGCATTTATAAAATGTAGTGGGTTTGTATGAACGATTACAAGTAGAACCATTGGAGGCCAAATTCACAAGTATAAATGTACACACATGCAAGCATATGCATGCATACTCAACCATGTGCCCCCCTAACCTTATAAAGATGATAAAAGTAGTGCATTTTCCGCAGGCCTAGATATAAGCATGGTGAGTTCTACATAGCAAAATAATAAAGTGCATTTAAAATGGATGCCATCAGCTACTTCAAATGTCCCATCACCAAGGATCCTGGTTTTCCCTGATAAAAAAAAATACCAAATTCTCTGCTAAAAAATCACATATTTTCTGCTAAAAAACCCAAAATCTATGATTAAAACTAAAGGCCCCTCCACAGACCCTGCTCCCCCAGCCCTGCCAGAGGGGGCCTCTAGCTGCTAGGGCTACAGACCCAGATCTGCAGCACCCTGTCCCCACTCTTCCCCTTCTGCAACCTCGGGCAGGACAGCTCCCTTTTGCTGCATGCACTCGCAGGAGACAGGACCCGTGCCGCCCAGATCTGTACCCAGGGCAGGCATAGGCTGAGGCTGCTGCCCAGCCGGGTGGGCCTTGGGGCCTGGAGCTGCAATGCGCGGCTGCAGGGCCCCAGTGGGACGCAGGACGGGGCCATGGGTGGCTCCTTCAGGGTAGGGGGAGAGAGAGGGTCTGGAGCTAGGATCAGCTATGCACGGCTGAGCAGAGCCTGAGGGGCATGACCCAGTGTGGCTGGCAGCAGCAAAGCGGCCCTGGATCTCCTGGCCACTGCTTTCCCCGCCCTGCCCGCTGCCCTGGCAACATGCCTCCAGTGCCTACCACTTATTTGAGGGACACAGCCCCGCGCTGCTGCCCTCACTGCAGCCCCGTGCACAAGAGGCACATCACCAAGGCTGTGGGGGAAGCAGTGGCAAGGAGATCCCTAGCGGCTCCACTGCTACCTGCTGCACCAGGTTGTGCCCCCTGGATACCAAAGGCCCCAGGGGAGGGAAGCAGGGTGGCAGGGAACAGTGGTGAGGAGGGGGTCTGTTGTTCCCTGATGCCTTGCTTCCCTCCCCCGTGACCTGGCATGGCAGGGAGCAGAGGAGCTATGCAGAAATCTTCACTGCCATTTCTTGCCACCCTGCTGCCCTGGCAATGCACCTCCTGCGCACAACAGCATGGGGCAGACACTGGAGGCACATCACCGGGGCAGCAGGGAGGCTGAGCAGTGGTGAGATCCCCGTGTGGCACTGCTGTCCACAGCTGTACCGGGTTGCATCTGCTAGGCTTCGGAGGCCCCAGGGGAGGGAAGCAGGGAGCAGCAGAGCCCCTGTTCTCTGCTGGCCTGATCCCTCCCCTGGGCCTCCCCAACCTGGTGGGTCCACACAGGGATCTCACTGCTGCTACATTCCCCACCCCGCACTGTCCCAGTGACACACCTCCTGCACCTGCACCTGCCCCTGCCTTAAGGGTGCAGCTGCCCTCACTGCAGCCCTGCATGCAGGAGGTGTGTCTCCAGGGCAACACACAGTAAGGAGATCCTCACGCAGCATCCGTGCCCCCTGCCACGCCGGGTCATGGGGGGCGGAAGCTTGCAGCTGTTCCCTGCAGCCCCCCCAACCCCCACTTACCACCACACAGACTCCAGGAGCGAAGAGTGAGCCTGAGGCAAGCCCTGGGAGAGTGAGCGCCTCAGGCCCTGCCCTTCTCCCTCCCCCTCCAGGCTGGACTGGGGGTTTCCCACCCCTTTGCAAACAGTTCTTGCAGGCTGGAACTTTGCTGTTTGCAAAAGCGGGAAATCCATGCGTTTCTCTGCTAAAAGGGAAAATCTGTGTTTTCTCTGATAAAACTGGGAAATCAGTGGTTTTCTCTGTTTTTCTGTGAAGAACGGAAAATCCGGATCCCTGCTCATCATGCACCTTGGGTTGTCTTCTCCGTACATAAGTTCTGAAGATTTTTTTCAAACCATCTAAAACCATCATCCCACCCACCCCCTCATGGAGTTTCTGTTTTCTTAACAGACATTCATCTTTTATTTTCCCATATTCGTAGGCAGATTTTAAACTTTTCAGTGACATTGTCATCTTGCTTTTTCTTGCCCTCTAGTTTCTTGCCCAGTTAAAACTCATGGACTACAGCTTGCTGGTTGGAATCCATGATGTTGAGAGAGCTGAACAGGAAGAAGTAGAGTGTGAGGAGAATGATGGAGAAGATGAAGGGGAAAGTGATGGAGCCCACCCAATTGGAACACCTCCAGACAGTCCAGGAAACACACTGAACAGCTCTCCGCCTTTGCCTCCAGGAGAATTTGATCCAAACATTGATGTTTATGGAATAAAATCCCATGAAAGTGAGCAGTATTGCTATAAATATTTTTATGTATAAGATGTTTTCATCTTTTTGTATCAAAATCTCAAAGCTCTTATAATTACATAAAGGTAAAGTTGTATTGAAGTATATAATTTATGCTGTAAAGAAGGAAATGAATTGATTTTTGGTGCAACAAGAAAAAAGTTGAAGAGACCGCTCATGTTCTGCTTTGAAAATTAATAATGTATTTCTTGGATATTGTGATGTCTAACAACACAGTAAAACAGTTCTCCTACAGCACAAGCAGCTAATGTACTTGCTGAGCTACTTACACTACAGCATGCTGTGTAGAGGTACAATGATTCTTAGTCAGACTTCATGAAAAACAGTTTTTCCTTTTGGGAAATCTGTTTACTGCACATAACTGCTCTTTACACTGGCAGATAAGCCAATACTATCAGCAGTAATCCAGCAAAATGAGCAAATTGCTGTCTTAACATGTATACAAAAACTCACTATTTTTAAAAATACATGTAGACTTGGAGCTCAATTCTGTATTCCACATAAAATGTTGCTTAGAAGACTTCTGCAGAAGAAGCATGGAACTGGGCTATTAAGTCGGTACATAAAACTTTGAAGGACTATTTTGTTTCCTTTGGCTTGTTTAAGGAGAGATAATGTATCTGTTTTCTATTTAAGGCTCTGCTTTATATATATATTCATTGATAAATCAGATTGTCTTCTCCTTAAATGAATAGTAGGTCTTGTTGATTAACACAGAAGTACGGCCTCTATGCACTTGGCCAGTGGTCCATAATTATACTTCTCTCAATCATGGAGTAACTGGAAGTGCATGTTTGAATCAAATCAGCAATCATATTTTGATATCTGTCTGGTAGTGTTCTACTTTGAACTGTTTTCCACTTTCTTTAATAAAATAAGAGTGCAGCTAATCTTTAAATAAAAAGGGCCCAAGTCTGCACTTCTTTCATGCCTAAAACTTTGGCTGAAGATCCCTTCTCTTAAGCTGACAATTGACTTTTACAGTCTCTTGTACCAAATACAGAAATGTTGATTTATAGTACACTGATTAACATTTTTTTGCTGCCATGTGTTCACTATTTTGCAGGTGCACCTAGGAAGGAAGTATACTTTATGGCCATTATTGACATTCTTACTCATTATGATGCAAAAAAGAAAGCAGCTCATGCAGCGAAAACTGTTAAGCATGGCGTAAGTATGTGTTTTGCTTCCTCTAGTTCCACTGCTGTTTCTGAATGCTTGTTATATAATGGTCCAATATAACATTTTAGATTTATGGAAGACCACAATATAGATAATGCTTGTTTTTCAGTTATGCTAATGAAACATATACATATTTTACAAACTACATTACTGTCACTTGTATTGTAGTAGATAAGGAATTTTTCCTTCTGTCATTATTGTGGGTCACCATTCAAATACATGAATAACTTTAAACAGCTTTACTCATCTGGGCTCATTCAGGTTAAGTTGCTTAGATGTACAGGATCAGGTCCTTATTTTTCTTTTTAACAAAATAAATTTGTATTACTTCACTGTTCCAAATTGCATTACAATTCTCAACAATAAATCCTATTTATGAATTTGGAAATGTATCATTTTTGCCATACACTACCAAGACAGCTGAAAGTGGAGGCAGCCCTTCTACAGTCATTAGCTGGCAATTACTAATGGACTTTAAATGTAGTCAGCATGTAAATCACACCTCTGCCTGAACTATTTTTTATCTACTATTGTTATTAGCAACAGCTAACATTACTACAGCTAGAAGAGATTAGAAAATGTATTTGCAGTTTACTTTGTTCATTTGACAGCACTTAATGCATAATCGGTTTCACTGCTTGTACAATGATCCAACTCTCACTGAACTCAATGGGAGGTTTTCTGCTGATTGCCACAAGTTTTCCCATCTGTAAAATAAAGCTAACACTATCCACATGTGTGCAGAGGGGCTCTTAAAAAGGGCTTCTGCTGAAAAACAGTAGTGAAATGCTGAGCCTGTTGGTCTGCAGGTATTTCAGTGGACCTAGGATGTAAATATATGCATATGTGAGAAAGTGTTACTGTTACCAAGCTGATTTTTGTCTTTTAAAGATAAAGTGGTCATTCAGAGAGTTTTATATATGTTAAACAAACAGAAATCCATGTCCTAGCCCATTGCCATCTCTTATGTGAAGGACACTTGAAAGAAACCTGCAGTGTGAGATAATTATATGCTGGGAAATAGAAGGCATTTTAAGGTACAGTAAGATATTCTCCAAAAATGGAGTGACTGATCTTGCAATTAGGCCAGTAGCAGCTGTAATTGCTCCCATCAGAAACTCTCTTTGACATCAGCAGGGGTACCTATATGTGTCCACCTAACTTTGTGAAGTATCAGTAAGGAATTTGTAAGCAACTGTTTACACATAAAAACACAAAAAATAACACTGCTTTCACCCTCCCCTTTCTTTTTTAATTCTCTGTCTAGGCTGGTGCGGAGATTTCAACAGTTAACCCTGAACAGTATTCAAAGCGCTTCTTGGACTTTATTGCCAACATCTTGACGTAACCTATCACATTAAATAGGACAGACACAAGACCTGGGGACAGCAGCAGTGGCTACAAGAATAAGGGGGGAAAAAGGAACTCAGAGAAGTGTTCATCTTGCAGAAAGCAACCCCATTGTTTACATCTGCTGGCAAAGATGACCGCTACAGGGTGGAATATTTGCTTTAACAGCTGCCTGATATTCCCAGCATAGTTCTAGCTATTTCTGACTTTTTGTGTGTGCAAAAAAAATAAAAATATAAATTAATTAATTAAATAGCTCAGCTTTACTCGGAGTGCATTGCGAAGGCAACATTCTGATGCTACTAGCTGACTTGGAATGAATGAGCAAAGAGATGTGGGGTGGGGGTGGGGGAAGAGCAAATGCATGTTAAATTTACAATATTGGTATCAAATTGTAAACTGTGGATCAGTTTATTTTTTGAACTGAAAGGATGCAAGACAGTATTCATGATGATGATGATAATAATTATAGAAACCTTACTGAGAATGTGTTACACTTATACCCTGCACGCTGGCACTCCTTAAAAAATAGCTGCAACATTAAGCTCTTGGTGCCGGAAGCTTTTCCTGTTAGCTCCCTAGCTCTATTGCTACTTTTTTATTTTCTTTGCATCAGCACATTGCATCAGGAAATCCAGACTCCGAAGCGTCAAAAGAGCTGATGTCTCTTGTCTTACAAGGAGCTAATGCCATATTCATGCTGTGTATATGTTTTTGCCACAGCGAATTAATGTTGAGGGAAAACCCTGCCTATTTCACTTTTATTACCTGAAGTTTTTTCATTGTTTTATATTCTTGCAATATAGGAACTAATAATGTTACAAGGGGGAAAAAGCTTATTGGAAGAAGTGCATAGTTTTGGGCAATAGTAGCTACATTTTTCAGCACAGGAAAGTGCATGCAATGGTAGAAATCTCTACCCTCCTGTAATTTAATGATAATCTGAAGTTTAAATGCTTATGTTGTACTTTTTAAACAGTGGTATTTTATTATAAATTATCCCTCTAAAAATCAACCCTGAATTTTACTGTTTACATTATTATTAGGAAAACAGGGATACTTTTGAATTTCAGAGTTTGTGTACAGTATGTGATTTTTGAAGTTTACATGTAAAGTTTATTTTGCAGTACAGATGAGGTAATCCGTCATCTTTCAAGGTGTAACATGCAGTAGTGTACTAAAGTGAACGTCTCATTCACCTCCATGGTAGAATCTCTTTTACGATAAATGGAGAAAAATTGTTTGAGGTATTTCAGATGTTCTTTTTATCATCTTAAATTACTTGTTTTACTGTTTACCCAATTTGATTGTATGATACATTGCCTAAAACTGTGTTGATCATGTTTATTTTAACCTGTTAACAATTTAAACAAATATATTGTATTTACATTCTTTTTTCCTGTATCTTCCTGAATAGTTCCAAGCTTAAAAGAGACAAAATTAGAAATGCCTAAAGTTTATTACCTACTTATACACTGTGCTAAAGCTGTGCCTTTAAAATTCTTCGTTGAAACAGTTAGATTTTGTAGGCAATTTAAAAACAAAATCACACCTTCCCACCATAATTTATAACTTAAACCCAGGAGTGCCAGGATGCCTTCTCCAATAACTTAATGTCAGTGCTATTAAGACTGCAACTGTGCATAATGTATGTAGTGCTTACTTCAAAGAAATCTATTTAAAAAGCTGCAAATCATGATATCTTCAGCAGCCAATGGCATTACCGCCTTTATTGCTGTATACAGTTTTTTCCCTCATGGTTTTGTTATCTTTGACTTGGTGATGTTAGCAGTACTGTAATGTACGTGTACAATTTGTATTTGTATGTATTTAAATAAGTTGATACTGTGGTTTTTTTTTTTTTTTTTTTGTCTCCCACTCTACCCCAGTCCCCCAGGTTAACTCTGGTATCACACACGTTTGTTTTTTGAGGTATGCAGTGGCTTCTAAAGGTATGAGACTGCAGAGAGACCCTGAAGTAAAAAGGAGGTACACATACATTGTTCAAGCAAATATTTAATTGTGGCCAATTAGCATATGCTTTTTAGAAGCTTACAACAAAGCTTTCTTTTTGTCTGTAACAGTCTTTGTCACTCATTATTGTTGATAAACATTATTTGGACAGGTGAGGAAGACTCACATTGTATATCTTAGTGCTTAGACTACACTCCAGACATGAGCAAGGCTTTATAAAATAAAGCACTTTGATGACTCACTAGGTAAATCCTTTGTTCCTGTGTTGCGACTGCTTTTGATCACTTGCAAATGAATTTTGGATACTAAAATGAACATATAACCTATATCTCAAAGAAACAAACAAGAACTAAAGATTCTTCATTATTCTGCAGCCTCTTTCTCTCCCCCACCCACGCTTGCTCTAAGTGGTTTGAAAGGTTTTTTTGCCTTTGCTTCTTCATGCTTGCATGTAATTTTGGAGGTAACCCAACGTGTGCTCTGACAGCAGATATGAAGATTTGTTGGTAGTGATACTGTGCAGTAACATAAAGGTTTAATTCAAAATTGAAACTTACTCTGCAGCATCTTATTTGCAAGGGGATTGACAGAAGAACTTTCATAAATAATATAACACCTCAGCCAAACCTGTTATTAAAAAATACTCAGAAGTAGGTTAGAATAATTCTGGCAGTTATAGACAAAAAGCCTTTTGTGTTCTGCCATTACAAGGCTTTGATTGTCAGGGCTTTCAACACATGATGTTGTCTGTGCTGTGTGCTTGTTTCACTGACAATACTATAGGGGTTACAATGCCAGGGTGGCACCAAAAGGCAGAGAAAAGGCCTAATTCACAATGTCCTTTCTTTGATTTTGAGGGAGTACTACTGCTGCTTTAATGTATTTTGCTCTTTTTCCTTCTTTTTGATTTTTTTAGAATGGTAACAAGATAGTGTTATGAATTTTTTGCTTAAAGAATCTACATGATAAATGGTATTACAATGTATGTTTTTCTCATCAAGAACAACTCTTGTAACATCATTCTGTTAAGTGGTGTGTGGGTGAATCAGCTCCTTAGTTAGATAACTAACCCATAAGCAAACTGTCCAGTTAAGGTGCTGCTGGATCCTTGGTATGCCTCTCGCCATGCCTTTTCCAGAGGTACCTGTACAGCTGTCTGTTTTTTAAGTATGAAGTTGGTGCTAGAAGATGTGCAGCACAGGGTAAATTGAGACTAGAGGTGGAACATGGTGAGTAAACACCCCTGGCCAGTTCTGATAGTATGTCTCCTTCTAATTTGTGATATTCCTTTTTGCAATAAGCCACCCGGCTGTGGCCTGGCTCTGTATTATGGATATATACCTACTCACCAGTATTAAGAGATGTGCAAGTGTAATTTCTCTGGCAACACAAGTTTGAACACAAGTTTTCAAAGGCAAAACCAACGTGTACAATGCTAGCAGCCAAAGCCTAGCAGGAACTGATGTCCAAACACAGAACAGAGTCCTTGCCTGAAGGAACTTAGTCTAAAAGCCTATGCTGGCTACCATGTGCCAGCAGGCTGTTTAATGAAATATTCAGCAAGCAAAGGCTTGCTCACTGTTTCTAACTTTTTAGTGGTGCTATACATTCTTACTCCAAGCTTCTAGAACTAGCTCCAGCTGGATTTTCCAAGCAGTATTCTGTGTTAGGATCCTTTAGTGGAAGTCTGTTCCTCTTTGATTCAGTGGAATTACTCCAGAAGCCCACTGGAACAGTGTTCTGAATTTACTGTTTTAATTATCACTGCAGTCTCCCTTCTGGATCCACCTGTTTGCAGTTCCCCTCAAGGCTTTTACTACTCAACGAGGCCTCTGTCACAACCTCTGAACAATTTTTCCACTCCTCTCTCAATACAGGGATACCCACAAATCTGCCCCACACTGTGTCCAGTCTTTGTCTGCATCCTGTTAAAATAAGATAAAAAATCCATGGCCATGCCCCTTGTATAGACACAGGATTCCACACCCCAGACCCCTGTTGTAAGCTGCTGTTGAATTCTCAAGCAGCTGAAGAAGGAAATGGCCTTATTTATACTTTTTGGTATATGTATCAACCAGGGAGGGGCAGAATGTCATTTTGCAAGTAGACTTATGTTCACTTTCATTTGCTTGTTTGAATGGAATGTATGTGAAAGCTGGTTATATCCAAAGTATATGTTTTACTTGCTGCACCAGTGCAATGTCTAAAGTAATTTCAAAGCTCACAAATTTGTTGGAAACTAGGAACAAAATTTAATCACAGTTTATCTGAAACTGAACTCAGCTCCAGCCTAACTCCTTTTTTGCTGAAAGCTAAGCAGCTTGGCAGGGGCCTGTACCAAAAGAAATGATAGCTTTCTCATCTGTTACTTCTCAGATTCCTCTCTTACCCAAAATAGTTCATCGTTTTCCTAAGGCTCCTAAAGATAAAGCTCCTGGTTTATCTTGATTTTTTTTTTTCTGAAATGTCCCTAAGCATGTGTAAAGGGAGGAGGTGTGTATTCAGATAAGGGAGGAATTGTCTTCATGTCTCCTGCTTCCTGTGGGTGAAAAGCTAACCTTCTTGGGATTAAGGTATAGTGTTTTTCTCCTGATTCATAGGAGAAATGCACCTTTGCATTTTGGTTGGAAGTATAACTGTGGCACAGGTAGGTCCAGTCGGGTATTAATGGTAATAAGACTACAGCAGCACAACCATCAGTGTGGCCTGCAAGATGAGCTAAAATCGCAGGTGGCCTTGTACACCCTGTGCTGGAACCTAGGCCACAATTCAGTGCTGTTGGTACCTGTATTAGCCAAAGGCAGCTTGGGGATTCCTACACATGCTGACATCCTTCTCCTAAATGTGCAGCATGGGCCATCCTCAGGTGAGTGGAGAAGAACACTGGAAACCATCATTAAGTGATCCTACTGCAGGGACCAAACACTAAAAATTTCCTTGGGTACAAGCTACACTGATAGTGTTGACCTCCACATCTTTTAACTATCCAAAATTGCTGCTCAAGCCATAATAGAATTGCACATTTCAGAAAAAAAAAGTTGAAGCTGAAAAGTTCTTTGCAACTATTAAATGGTGATAGTGCATCACCTATTTAATGGTGATGCTTCTCTCTGTATTGCATTTGTAATCTGGATAAGATTTTCCTTCACTTTTGGAGAATAACCTAAGAGTTGTTATCACTGAACATATTGTGAATATATAAAGTATCCCAAAGTCATTCCCCTCAGTCTGGATAGAGTCTAGTGGCTCTTGCAGATTAATTTTATTTGGCTTTTATACTGAATGCCTTTATAAATAAGTTGAGGTTGTGGGACTTCTGCATGGGTAAGTGTTGTTTTTTTCACAGTATTTGGAAAGTAAAGATGCTCCTAGGATCTTTAAATAAAAAATAAAAACAAGCTTTTGCAAAGGTACCCAGCCTGACACTCAACTGATCCCACCTTGCCTTGTTGTTAATCATGTGGCTGTCAGCTGCCCACTGATTTCTTTCTTGTCCTGTCTGTTAGTACACTGATTCTCAACCATGGTTTCTTTTAGTTCTTTTATGGGTGCTTCAGGGTACCACACAGTATTAGTGCTCTTAGCTGTGCAAACTCCTACACACAATAAGCAAGATAAATTTAGAGATTTCAAATAGGATCCAGAGTGTCAAAACCATTCTGACCTATTGTGGTATTTTTTTAATTCTTCTAAACTAAGTACAGATGGCCAAAGATCATGTTCCTGGAGAAAATACAAGCACTGAAAGATCAAGCTTAAGGATCATGGATTCTATGAAAACTAGAATAGTAAGAAGTTGGGCCAATCTAGCTTTTGTAGCTTAAACAAAAGAAAATGTTGAAGGTAAAATGTGACCTGTTTCTCAATATATCTTTGCATCTCCAGCCGGATAGTCTTCTCCTCATCCTTCTGGTCTCTTACCTTTAGTCTCTCCAGCCAAACATTACAGCTTCATTTTTTCAGGTTAAATGTTAGGTAAGTTGTTTGTTTTTTCTAAAAAAGGCAATGGAAAAACTTACCAGTGAGTTTATGAAGTAAGCAATAGTAGAGACATTCAAAACAGGCTGAGAGCTATGGGGCTCTTTAGCCTGGAAAAGCACAGGCTCAGGGGTGAGCTGATGGCTACCTATAAGTTTATCAGGGTACCACCAGCATCTGGGGGAACGTTTGTTCACCAGAGCGCCCCAAGGGATGACGAGGTCAAACGGTTATAAACTCCTGCAAGACTTTCAGGCGGGACGTAAGGAAGAATTTCTTTACTGTCCGAGCCCCCGGGGTCTGAAATAGCCTGCCATCAGAGGTGGTTCAAGCACCTACATTGAACACCTTCAAGAGGAAATTGGATGCTTATCTTACTGGGATCCTATTACCCCAGCTGACTTCCTGCTCCTTGGGTGGGGGGGCTGGACTTGATGATCTTCCGAGGTCCCTTCCAACCCAAATGTCTATGAAATCTATGAAAAGTCCAAGGCTGAATCGATTCAATCTTCGCAGGTTAAGCAAGTGAACAGAGATTCATTTTTTATTCCAAAACACAGCCACAGTCCTGCAGTGGTCTAGGACAGAAACTGGGGGATGCTAGAGCATGCTTCCCTGTTTGGCTGGAGCAGACAGTTTGGGCCAAGGCTAGCCTGTCCATCCTGCAAGGTGGGGCTTGCGGGGTGGTGCAAAGCATCCTGGAATGCTGGGGTCTGCAGGTGCATCTGGAGGGGATCTGGGACAGAAGTTCAATAAACTGATGTAACCTAGATCAGTTATACTACATCCTTCCAGGTTTATCTTAAACCAGTTTTGGCCACTTTGTGAGCAGTTTATGTGCACTGAATATCTGTTGTTACAGATTTGAACCAGTTTCCAATCACTTATACTGCTTTATGTGTAATTTCTTTCCCTAGTCCTGTAGTAAAAAAATAAAGCTAAGAGCTGGCATTTTTTGAGGGATGCTTCTAATGAGTTTGAGAACCACTGGTTTAGCATGTACACCAAAACATGTAAACATGTTACAAGCAGATGTCGCATCTGTCATCTCTAGACTTCCGATTGGATTTATGATTTTAAAAATCTGAGCATTAAAGGGTTGCTATAATCATTGCAGATCTTTTGAGGGCCATCATCTTGCTTCAATACTTGGCACTGTCCCAATACGTAATAAAAAGATGGGCCCTGCCTTGAAACTCTTACCACTTACATGGGCCAACCAACTTCAGTTATCTAGGGTGACACCTAATGTTGGGCAAATGCTTAAGTAATTTGCTGAATCAAAGCTGTATAATGTTCCTTTTTAAAAAATACACAGTAGTCCTTTGTGTGTCTGTTACACTAGGATATGTTCTACCATTTCTATGGGAATCCAGTAGAATCTGCTTCTAGTCTGATTCACTGTCACTAAGCCCTGAAATGCCCCTAAGTGAGTCAGGGCCTCTACTATGCTTCTTCACCTACAATAAAGCTCTGAGAGGACAAAAATGGCTATAAAACGAGAGGCTTCCACTTCACGTTGTGTTTTTTGTCTAGTCCATTGTAGAAGTTTAAACCCTAGTGTTTTAGAGGAGAGCTGTTTTCCATGGAGGTTATATGAAGTTATTAAATTATCTGAGGCTTTGCATTGATGGAGGTCCCTAGGTGTCAGATGAGATGTAAAAGAACTGCTACCTACCTGTGGTTCTTCCAGATCCAGTAGTACTTCTAACAAGTTTAGCTGTTGTGTTTTGGCATTTTGCATTGAGAGAACAATCCTGCCAGTCTAAACTCCTGCAGCCATTTGCAATGGCATTCTGCACTGTTTGGCTGCAGGGGTCATGGCTGTGATGGAATGGTTTTTGCAGCCCAAAAGACTCACAAGTAACATTACATACTGCTGTAGTAGCAGCATAGGGAATTTTTAGATTTGTTTATAAATTGCACATGCTTGTGACTAGGAACAATCTTATATATGTTTTATATAAAGTCTAGCACAATAGATCCTAGTCCCTGTCCAGGGCCCTTAGGCAAACATAACAGTACCAATAATGCATAATTATTATGGTTAGATTCTGTGCCCCATGTTGAGTTTAACTTCTGGCCCCAGAAAGCATTGAAGCAAAAAATCAAACAAACAGCCAGGACGCTTGGAAAATACAGATTCCTACTGAATGAAAAACACCTTGTGGAATCTGTACCAAAGATCTTTGGGCTTCCTCCTAGGAGTCTCAAATTAACAGATGTACAGGCATATAAAGTCATGTATGGGAAGGAAAAAGATGACGTTTCTATCCAATAATTAACTGAAATTAAAAGCAAGTTTGTATATTGCTTAATTGTAAATGGGCAAATGTGGATAGAAAACTTAATCTGCCTACCTGAATAGGCATTAAAATAGGGCTGTAACCCAAGAGGAAAAACCTCTCCTGCCTAAATACTTGCCACACAAGTTGAATGGTAGTGATAAGATGCCTGCTTTTTAAAAATCCTCCAAAACTCATCAGTTTTGGACAAATTCAGGACTAAAATGTAACCCTTCAGCAGGGCACAAGTTGGCAGTGACAAGGACTTGGTTCAAATTTTGGGGTACCCAGTATGGTTTTCACTGTGGCTCAAGCCCTAGCCCAGAAATATTGGATCACTGAATTTGGCTGGGGTATCCAGCATAAACAAAACCCCCTCTCTGTAAGCCATATAAACACAGAAGGATAGGTTTATTACAGTAAACAAAAGCAAAGAAAGCAAAGGAAACACCAAATGCAATCCAAACATTCTTATATACAAAGTATAGGCTCTAGTTTGCACCCTTTTAGGAGAAACTCCACCCATGCCCAGGCAGTCTGAGACATTGGGCGGGGGGCTCACCCAAGGGTCAATTCTGGGCACCTGCACCCCTATACTTGCTACTCACCTAAAGAAACCTATGAGCTGCTCCTTTGGTTTTGCTGCTTCTTGGGAAGCTGCTAGGGAGCAAAGATCTTTCTGCAGTGTAAAGGGTCCCCTCATTGCTCCTTGGGAAGCTGTAGGGTACCAATTTCCATGTCCATAGTGGCTTTGAGAGGGTGACTTGTGGCTTCAGTCAGTATCCCTCACCTCCATTATTCCTAGTCCCAATCCCCACCTCTACTGGGGGGCAGCAAGCTTAAAAAAAACTCAAAGAAAGGGAGCCATCCAGGCCTGGGCCTGAACATAGAGTGGGGCTCAGCTACGCAGCTCCACTGAGACGCAACAGCTATTAAACAACAAGAGGTGGGGAGCAGGCCTATTTGCACTTACCCTGGGCTAGGCAACAAAAGAGAATCAAACCCATCTGGCTGTGGCCTGGACATCTAGTCTCACTCAGCTACGCAGCTAAGCAGGCCTGTCTTAGCCACTAACTGCCAGGACTCCATTCCTGGTCAGTTTGCTGCAGGGATCAATACCTGCCATGGTATTATCCCACTCAAGGCCTTAAGTCTGCCAGCCTTTTAATTCTGACCAAAGCTACCAGCAAGACACACAGCTGGGGTTCAGCCACACAGCTAGGCTGAGACCAAAGAAGTTGCAACAGCGACTAAAATGTGCCAGGCTCTCAGCCCTGGCCCAAAGTATGCCAGACTTTTAATCCTGGCCCAAATTGGCCAGCAAAAAATGCCAAACTCCAATGCTGGTCAGGTCTGTTCTGAGGATTAATACCTCCACAGTATTATCCCACTTAAAACGCAAAAACAAGGGGGGAAAAAGAGAGGGAGAGCAGAGGAGTCCCTTCTCCCCAGCTATCCTTTAGCTACACAGGCCTCAGCTTCACAGTGCACAAGGGCTGAGCTGAGGTCCTTACATACCTTGGCATGACATCACCCCAGCTTTTCTGATCAGGGCTTGCTCTGCTTTAGCTCCCTTCTTAGCCAATTAACTTAGAAAGATCATGGCCCAGTTCAGCCAGTCAGGCTTGGGGTCTGATCCCCTGGCTTATGTAACTGCCCCCCATCCCATGCCCTTTTGCTTACTGGAAACAGGAGGTTGGAGTTTTAAATAAAAGCCATAGGTTGGTTTGGGGCACTGCCGGTGGGGGGGCAGGGGAGTGTTATTGCCTATGTGCAGGCAAAGGACATGGCCAGACACACAGCAAGCATACAGAACAGGAATATATAGCAAAGCAGATACAAAACAAAAACAAAATGCAATCACATTTAAACTAAAACAAAATACCTAGCAACATGAAAACTAGACCACACTTTACAACAAAGCTTGTACATTTTGTGTGTTACAAAAACTGCTCTTACAGTTGCCTAGCTGAGACAGGCCTTCATTGGTTATGACAACTAACAAAGATGAGTTAAGCAATTTTCCACCCTCTTTCTGTTTAGAAAGGGAAGACAACTTTGGCTGCAGTACTGGCATTTGAGCATCCCTCTTCACTGTTATTTATGTCTTCAAATAAGAGCCTACTCAAGTAGCATGTTTCAAAGTCTGACTAAACCTGAAGCCCACTGGGCTTATAGTATGTGTATTCGAGATGGTACAAGAATGTGCAGGACTGGAGAGAGGAGACAATGAAAACTGGGGCAGCAAGAGAGAGACTGGAAAATATAGTTGCTCTGCAGAGGGCACTCCTGGCTCCCCATTGGGAAGAGGGTAGGGTGACTACCTGTCCCTAATGAGGCGGGACCGTCCCAAAATGGGAACAGCAAGCCCCAGTCTTGGGCTGCATGACTCCAGGACAGCATTTGTTGCAGATTCCCAGTATTGTGCAGGGATCTGGGTTCTCCATTCACTGCAGAAAAATGCAGGAAATGGCAGATTTCCCTTTGCAGGCTGGCAGAGTTCTAGCCAGCAAGGTGCAGCAGAGAGCAGGGCCAGTGGGGGCAGCATGTGTGCACATGCACACCAGGAATACAGCCCTAGGCAGTAGTGGAGAGCAGCTCCCCCAGGTGTCTGTGGGTAAGTCTCCGGCAGGGGGAGGGGTGCAGATTGAGGCCCCTACAGTGAGCAAGGGAGTGGGGCAGGGGCTGGGCCTGGGGATGCTGCCCAGCCAGGGCAGTCCATGGGACCTGGGCATGGAGCCAAGGTGGGGAGCAGAACAGAGCCACAAGCAGCTTATTCAAGGGGCAGAGGGGAGGCAGCTTCCTGACATTGTACACACTCCTAGGGAAGGGGCAGTGGGGGTGTGCATATGCCCCCCAGACTTGCGCATAGGTTGGGGGTGGATGCAGGGTGGAGGGAGGGCAGCAGGAAAGGGAGCCCCGAGCCTACAGTGGACAGCCCACATCTTCCCCCACCCCCTCACAGGCTCCTTGGCTATGCTCCAGCTGCACTGGGGTAGGGGAGCATCATCTTAGGCTCCCCCCAGGCAAAAATAAGTCAGCGCCTATGTGTTCAGTCCTCTCATAACAATCATACTGGGGGAGGTTTGTAATTTTTTGAGATAGTTATTAAGTAACAAAGCAATAGGAGTTTGAGGCTAATAAAGACTGGAACATGAAATTAGGCTGGGAATATATTAGAGACCAGTGACTGAGAGAAAGCATGTAGACATACACACTACTATGTTCTGACTTAACCTGTAACCATGCAGATTGGAGTAGCATCATAACCAGTTCTGTGTGGACCTCTGCTCAGAATAAAGGTGGGGGAAGAATCAATCAAACAGTAGTGAGATGCATAAAGAACAGGCTTGAAAACACTGTACAGGCATTATGCATAACAGTAATACATCCTTAATATGGTGTTCAGTTCAGATGGCCATGTATCAAAGAGTAGTTAATGAAAATTAAGGGTCTCTGGGAGGGGGGGCTAAGATACTGATCAGAGTCTAAAAACAATAGCTGTGTGGAGAGATTGAAAGGATGACAATCTGTTTAGAGAAGTGCACAAAGGGCATTATGTTATTAAAGTGTAAGAAGAGTAGGCTGCTCTAGTTGCTCTCATATAATACAAGAACACATTCAGTTACATGACAGGGCAACAAGATTCAGATATTTAAAGGAACTACATACAAAAAAAGTATAATTAACATATTGGATTTCCTGTCACAAGATGTTACAGAAGCCAAGGGCTTAGTAATCTTCCAAAAGGAGATATTTATGTGAACAACAGCAGCCACAGTTCTAGTATGCTTTTTATATTACTTATTTAGGGGAAAAAACCCCTGAGGTTTCAACATATTAGTTGACAGAGGGTTGGCAGGTTATTTTGCAGTTGTCAGGTCCAGGGTTTCTTGTCCCTTCCTCAAGCTACTGGCTTCGGCAGAGCAAAATTCTGCTCTAGCTAGAGACTTCTTCCATAGTAAACAACTTAGTACTGCAACAATGCAATGTAGAAAAAACTGAGCATCAGAAAGACCTAGCAGAGCTCCCTCCACTGGAGGGACAGTCGCAAGAACTTGCAACTGCTGCTACTCCCTGCACACT
The DNA here is from genome assembly GCF_001723895.1 of Crocodylus porosus. Classification (NCBI taxonomy): domain Eukaryota; kingdom Metazoa; phylum Chordata; order Crocodylia; family Crocodylidae; genus Crocodylus; species Crocodylus porosus. The sequence continues at coordinate 31,912,047 of NW_017728886.1, forward strand.
GTGGGCACATCTACATGAAACGTGCATTTATTTAGTACTAAATTATACTAAATAAGTACATAAATAGTATAATCAAGTACAAAATAAATGTGCAGTAGAGTTACTGTGCAGCAGCACCAGCAAATAAATGCCTTTTAAGTGATACTACTGCACAGTATTATTCTGCTGCTGCAGTCAGTGTCTTGTGAGAGGGAACAAACAGCTCTGAATAGTATATCTTAGGAGCAATGTGTAGGCAGCTGGGCCATTTTCATTAAATATGCTGTTTCACTGCAACCAACATATTTCGCAGAGGCTTACCCACCTGGTTAAGTTTTCCTCAAAGAAATTCTCTCACACTATTGCTGCTTCGTCTCCGACATCTCAGCCACTGCCCTAATCAGGACCCCATTCCCTACCACATCTTCTTGTCGGGGTAACCGAACACTGAGTGAATTGGGCCCCAAGGTCACGGTGGGCCGGGGTGGCAATTGGAATACGAACAGGTGGGATTAGCAGCAGTGGAGTGTGAGATGTACTGGAAGTTTAAACAAAGATGATTTATTTACTCACGCTTGGGAAGCGGAGGCTCAGATATTTCTTCAGTTACAGTATAGCAAACAACAAAGGGGTCTGTTGGCCCACGGGGTTCACTAGCAAGCCCTTGCTTTCTACCCGAGGGATAGGTGCGGCCACCCACTAGCTAGTCCCAGGGCTGGTCAACAGCTCAGGAACAGGATAACAAACAACAAAAACTGTAACGTAGTGAATTGAGGAACAAGGGTCAATGACGCCAGTCCAAAAGACAGTCCGTAAACCGAGGTCGGAGATGAGAAGCCAGAACGAAGTAAGCCAAAGTCAAAATCAAAGCCAAACAGTCCCGTAACCGAGCTCGAAAAGACGAGTCGCTCCACCCACCGTCCACAGCCTCTGCTTGCGCCTCACAGTCCCTGCAAAGGCAGCCTCTGCTCACAGGATGGAGCACAGCCTCTCCTCCAAAACACACACACACTACTTCACCGCACCCAGGTGGCAGCTCACAAACCTTTTATAAGAATTTAGTGGCCAATCAGAATGCTCTTCACAGAGAAATTTCTAGTCAAATTACATCATGCAGTCAGTGAATTGAGCATGTGCATTAGATCAGATTACCTCATGCTCTGTGATTGACAAGCCTCCAAGTCACCCAGAGGGCACATTCTGGGGGCCTGTCTGTAGTTTCAACTCCCTGTGATGGCAGCACCAAACTTAAGATTTTTCCTTGACACTTCTGAAGGGAAAAAAGTGAAGAGTTTGGTCCTAAACAGACCATGTTACTTTCACAAAACAGAAGCGTTTGGTTTTGTTCTATTATGGAACGAAAGGGTTGTAATCTTTAAAACAAATGCCAAGACATATGAATTCTTGTCCCCTGGCCAGCTCTAAACAGCAGTTGCTTCCTTGTTGCACAGTTGGACCCTTGCTCTCCTCCTTACCAACATGAGGCCCTTCCCCATGGTGGTGGGAGGATAAAAGAGGGGAGAAAGGAGAATGAGGAAGATAGAAATAGTGTGAGTCCTGTAAGATAGTGGCCAAATTACTAGAACTAGCCTGGCTGGCTCTGGCCCTTCACATGCTAGAGGAATAGGGAATCAAGGGTGTGCATATTGAAGACAGGATGTGTCCCCAGCATGGCAAAAAACTGTGTACCTGTGATAGGAATTGAAGAGCCCACTGTTTCATGCTTGTCTGAGTGAGCAGGGTCTCAGTGTACCTACACGCCCTCCCACGTTCTCTCACTGGTGCCTGTTACCAAAGAGCAACTGAGAAATCATTAACCAAAATGTTGAGATCATCAAAAAAGGGAGAGAAGGAGCCAGAGCTGATAATGCTCAAACACCATTACCATTTCCAAATAAAGAATGGAGGGCACATTTCAGAAATAAGCAACGTGAACCCCCAAAAGCCCCTGTGAAAAGGCTCAGTAACCAACTAATTTAAAAGACAGTAGTGGGAGCATTAAACAGATGTCCAGCAAGCCAAGGCTCAAACCATAGCCAGCAGCACATTTAAGTGCTTAAAAAAATCAGCACTGCCAACTTAAAATTAACCTATCACTTTAGAGGCAGCTAACAGAGAATATAGGGTGGGGTAAAAGGGTCAGGGAGCCAAAATTCATGACAGGAAGCAAATGAGCTGGCACTTTCTGAACAACCTGTGAGCCAGGGAGATGCCTGGCTGAATCCCCAGCTACCAGACAGCCCTGCTGACTGGGCCTCATGATCATAATGGTATGTGCTGCTCTTGCAATGCTGTTCAAGAAGGATGCAGGTTGTGCATCTGACACACTCAAACACCACCAGACACACTGTAGGAAAAGGTGTGGTCAAAAGACGCTATGGTGTGTAATCTGACACATGCTGATCAGAATGCATCCCCTTGGTGCAGGAGGCCACAAAGGAAGAGACAATCTGTCCACAGGGATGAGCTCTGGCCATTCCACGGCCATGCTAGGAACTTAAGAGTGGCATTTCACAGCTGATCTTAAGTATGAAAGATGGAAAATGTCACTCTTCTGAGTCACTTCATCTCAAAAGCCAATCCAGCACAAACTATCCTGGATATTTTCTAGAACGCCAAAACTATTTTCTAGTTTTAAATCTTTCCCATGGACAGGGGTGACACCATGAAGTCACAGATCAGAAATTTTAAAAATGCACAAAAACAAACTTTTTAACATGTTAATATTGAAAGGAGGATTGTTTTAATCTGAATATTGTTACGCAGCCTCATTCTTACAGTTTGTCTTTCATTCCATGAAGAAGATTTATTCCAGGCCATGATCCTACAGCTCAATATGTGATTATCTTTTCAGGTTAGTTCATAACTTGTGTATAATGAATGCTCTCATTTTTGTCACCAAAGCATACAATTTAGTCACGTACTCATCTGTGAACCCTCCCTCAATTCATAACAGAGTTTATTTTAATCATGACTTTTCCATAATGACCATTTACTATGTCAAATCAGTGACTAGTTCCATCATTTCTAGAGCATGAAAACCTAGAACATCTTTAACTGATCTTTAGCTACTATTATACAGCCCAGCCCATCCATCAATCAGGCATGAAGACTCAGAACACACTGTTAAACACAAGCTATGCCTTTGATCCATTATTCACTTTAGCCATGCCTCTGAACATACGCAACAAGTCAAAGAACCCGGAAGGCTTTTGCAATTTCTCCTACACTAACAATTATTACAACAAATATATTAAATCAAAAATCAGGGCCTGATCCAATGCCCAAGAAAGGCTCCTGCTGAATACAATGAGCATTGACTCTGATCCCTGAAGCATAACTCTTTCTTCCGTGGGGTGTTATATGAATCAAGGCTTGTCTAAACTAAGTTGAAGTGGCAAAGCTGCCTCTAGTGTGGAAGAATTACTGCAGTATAAAAAAATCTTACACCAATACAACTTATTCCAGTTTGGACACCAAAATACATTTTACTGCTTCAAAAACACCATCGTCCAGTATGACTGTATCTACCCTGGGTGTTTCCAGTCTAATCATGCCTGCAAATATACAAAATAAATAAAATAGCAATTGTTTTGCCAATACCACTCTACTGCTGAATGTTTTAAGTGCAGGTAGGCTGACAGCCAGGGATGTTTTAGACAAACAGCCTTCAGTCTTAGAGCTTCACATGCTCCTTTAGGATTTTACAGCCAGCTCAAAGAACTCTCCAATGGCCAAATGAACCTAAATTTAGAATCCAGCAAACCTAAGGACAGAGCGTGTCAGCTGTCCTGCTCTACTCAGGATCCCTTGGTTTCTCTGCTGCAAGCATGTGCTTTGCTGAGGGAGAGCAAAGCTACAAGTTACAAGTTACAAGCTATCTACACCTAGACCCTCTTCTCCATCCCAGGAAGAAATGTTTTTAATCAAAAAACATTTTAATGCATGTGTGTGAACATGCTGGCTTTCAACAGACTTGAACAATGATCTTAAGCTTGGATTGGTTTGAATGCCTCAGTGATGAGTTGAAGCTTCAACCACTTCTGAGTTAGGTAGGCAGACACTTTCATCAAGTCAAATGAGGAAAGATTTATTTTATTTATTTCAGTTTGTGTAACTGAAAAATGGCAGAACTAAATTAGCTCACACTGCAATACTGAAAAAAATTAGACTGAGCAAAAACACTGAAAATTAATCCCCAAAAGAAATTTAATTTGAAGAAAATGAATGGCAACTAAGGAAAAAAATGGAGGTCAGATTGAAAACTGGACCTCTGAATTTAACTGTGCAAACACTGACTTTCAGTGCTGCAGAGACTATGTTATCCGATGCATTTTATCCAGTACAGTTCATTTATCTGACAGTGAACAACTCCTATAGGCTCCAATTCAGCAAAACACAGAGGCACGTTTCAGAGTAATGCTGAACAGAACTGGATTTAAGCGCATACTTGTGAGCACTTTGTTGAATGAGGGGCAGTTGTGAGCTGGCAAAGATGAAGACAGTATCAGTGGAATGATGTTTGTCAATAGATATGCAAGAATAAAAATAAATTGATCAAACAGCACTTTCTATTTTAAGAATGAAGGACTTCATCCCACAAAGCTGCAGCATGCAAATTCATTCTGGGGGAGGGAAAAGCACAGAGAAGACAAAAGCAAGTGTGACAGTTATTAATGTACCTTTGATGATACACTGCAAAGGTTAGTAGGGACCAGGAAGGTGATGATTAACTGACATTTCTGCAGCAGTGACAAACCTCATAGTTCAAATATCAAAAAGAAAAATACCATAACTTCCCCCTGTAATCGTAAAGCAGCTGTGTAGATCGAAGCTTGCCCTCAACAGAAACATCTTTTATCCCACTCACATGAATTTGAAAGCAGAAGAAAAAGATGCCCAAAAGCGTGTTATTAATTTGTTGCTTATTATCAGCTCAAACCATACATATTGCTTCATACACCAGTTAACAAGCAGCTCCTTGGCACCAGAAGCTTACAGTCTACTTTGGATGTGACACAGCAGGGATAGCAAACAAAGGGAGAGTAGGGGAGAATGAGCTTGCATGCATAAAGAAATGAAAGCAGTTTCTTGTACATTATATAGAGGAACGCTGGTAAGGCTGCCTCTAGGGGTCACAATCACACTTGAGAGAAAGGATGAAGGATCAGAAAGGAAAGCAGGAAAAATAGTGGAAGAGAGGTAGGGTGGCAGTTGGCCAACTTGCCTGTGTGGTAATTTCAAACTCCCTACCCCCAACAAGCTATTTACTGGGAAGCAGCACCAACTTGTGCTTGTCCTGGGACAGCTACCAGTTACTGTGCATCAACCAGCCATAGCTGCTTCAGTATAAGGTTGTCAATGCACATTTCACTGCATAGTGACAGTCTTTCCACTCTCTTGTTTTGTTTGTCCTGTAGCTCAGTAATTAGTGCTAATCTTCTTTAGCATGGCGAAAGGGTCTGTCTTCATTCAAGTCCCCTCCCATCTTCTGCAGGGTTGCTCTTCCTAGACTTCTCTGGGGGTTTTGTTTTTTGTTGGGGGGGGAGGTTGTTATGGAGGTTGGTTTTGGCAAAATGTGTGGTCCAGTACATAGGGTTAGTACCTGCAGGTTTGCAGCTACACCACCAAATCAATTAAATTCAAGAGTTATTTAGCACAAAAGAATAGTGTTCAGATGTGCAATAGGGTACAGATCTTTATAAAGTTAAGATTAAAAATTTGCCAATTTCCTTTTTCCTATCACTGCTCCTGAACATACAACAGAGACCCTGAACACATTGCATCAGATATTCACTCCACAGCCTTTTCCTCTGCCATTTTACCTTACTATTTGAGCTGGAAAGCCTTTGGAGACAGCCTCTTAATACTGAATAACCCAGAAATTTAAGAGTAGGGAGCAAAGCACTTCCCAATCCACTAAAAGTAAGGCAATCCATTAATCAGTTGTTTTATAAAAACCTAAGTGTAGTTAAGATTGCAGCACCCTTGCTTGTGTACTTTCTCATGAACTGTATAATTCAGAATCACACTTGACTTGCAGACACCTTAATAGTAATGCCACTTGTCTAAAAGATCAGCATTCTGCAGCATACATAATTGTCAGACAGTTGATTACTAGGTAACATAAAACCATACTGAAAAAAATAATCTACCACGGGGGTTTTTTCCTAATTGAATAACACTTGTGTTAACCTGGTATCTGAAGCTTTTGTTTTCCTACATACACAGTACTGTATTTACTCACATACCATATACACCCTTACCACAAAAAATAACTATTCAAAATCAAGGCGCATGTTTTAAGCAGGGAAGTCGATTTCTGTGCCAGAATAGAGACATGAGGACACTGTAATGGTTTGTTTTTGGTTGGGGGGGGGGTTCTGCTGCCATTCCTTCTGCTCCTGGCCACATGGAGGAAGGGTGGAGTCTGCTGCTGCTGTTCAGGTCACTCTCTCCTTACAAACTGTGCAATTCAAGCTTTAACCCTGTTACAGCCACTGCCAACATGGCAGCATCTTTTAGTTGAGCAACAGCCAATTCGGCAGTGGCTGTGATGAAGTTAAAGCTTCAGCTGCAGAATTTGCATAGAGAAAGCAAGTGACGCATGTGCCCAAAAGCAGTCAGCCATGGTGAGCCTGTGCTGTAGTAGGAAAGGCTCTGGAAAAACCGTTTTTTCTTCATTCTGCCTTCCAAAAACAAGGTGCGTGTCTTCTTCAGGGGATATGGTATGCAGTAAAATAGAGTGTGTTATTTCAGTCTAGATTATTTCATTTTCAAATTAAAGAATGATAGAAGACACGAAGCCTCCCTGAGTATGATTAGACATAGCAACCCACTCTAACATCTGCACTCAATTGTTAGCACCTCACATGTTCTTGGAGGAGGAGCAGACAAATAGATTCAGTTGCTCTCATAGATGCAACAAGAAGAAAACTGTTACTTCTCTAAAAACATTATTTAGAGTGGCTTGGCTGTTGGAAATCCTAAAGACAAAACTGTATCGCTTTCTCTTTATGAAAATGTTTTTTGTCTAATCATCAATCCCTTGCAGTCAAGCATGATTGTCTTCTATGATCGCCTTATCTATGGGTCTGAAGATGGCCAATAAAGCGAATCCAGGATCAACAGATTCTGTTGCACCATGGGCATGCTTCCTTGGGGGTAAGTGGTTCTGGATTCTTGATTCAGTCCATGACATGCTGTTCCTGCCACTCCCAATTTTCTGGCTCCTGTTCTAAGGTTTCAAAGTACTAAGATCGTTGCAGTGGACTCTTCCTCCATTTGGGATGGTCCTGGGCAATAGTCTCCCAAGAGTTGATGTTGATGTTGCATTTTTTCAAGTTTGTCTTGAGGATGTCCTTGAAGTACTTTCTCTGCCCTCAAGCATACCTTGACTGAGCTGGGAGAATAAAACTTGCTTCAGGAACCTGGAGTTGGACACCCAGATGATGTGGCCAACCCAGCAAATGACCGGATGATCATTACCTCAGCACTTGTAGGGTTTGCTTGCAAGAGGACACTGATGTTGGTGCATCTGTCTTCCCACTGGTTTCAAAGGATCTTCCACAGGCAGTGTTGATGGTACTTCTCTAGCAACTTAAGGTGTCTCCTGTATGTTGTCCATATCCAAGTTTTCTACAGTAAGGTGAGGATCATGGTTGCTTAATAAACCATGTGCTTGGTTTCAGATCTGATGTTGTAATCTTCAAACACCTGTTTCTTCAGGTATCTAAGGGCTGCATTTGAGGCAGTGTTGGATTTCTTCATCCATGTCAGGCTTCTGTGAGAGTTGACTTCCAAGGTATGGGAAGTACCCAATGTTCTCCAGAGCCCCACCATAAGTCTGAATTACCAGAGCTGGGAACTGCTTATTAAGAGCTTGTTGATAGAGGACCTTAGCTTTCTGCATGTTAGGTGTCAGTCCTATTTTTTGTATGCCTTGGCAAAGACACTGATGATTACCTGAAGGTCTGCTTCTGAGTGAGCACACACTACAGCATCATCAGCATACTGTAGCTCAATGACTGAGGTCAGAGTCATCTTGGTTTTGGCCTGGAGTCAGCTGAAATTGAACATCTTACCATCCGTTCAGTAGTTTAGCTCCACTCTGACTTGTTTAGCTTGTTTAGCTCCACTCCGACTCTGAGCTTGTTGATGGTCAGATGTAGCATTGTGGTAAGGAATATCGAGAAGAGCATTGGGGCGATGATGCAGTCTTGCTTAACTCCCATCTTAACCTCAAAGGGATCTGTGACAGATCCATTACTCAGAACCACCACCTGCATACCATCATGGAGCAGGAAGAGAATGATGCTGAATTTTGGTGGGCATCCGTACTTCAGCAGGATCTTCCATGGTGCTTCTCAATTGACAAAGAGTTGAAGGTTTTCAGGAGGTCAAAGAAGGCCAGGTAGAAAGGTTTACATTGTTCCCAGCATTTTTCCTACAGCTGGTGAGCAGTGAAAACCATGTCAGTTGTGCCTCTTGATGCCTTAAACCCACACTGAGATTCTGGGCAGAGCTCTTCAGCAAGTAAGAAGATAGATCAGGAGGGTTTTTGCAATGATCTTTCCTGTGGGGGACCTCAAGACAATCCCCCTGTAATTTCCACAGTCAGACAGAATTGTATCACTTCCTCTTTATGAAAATGATTTTTGTCTAACTTGGATGAAAGAAAGAAGTAGTTAGCCCAGTGAGGCAGAACGCAAGGCAGGATGGCACCTTACAAACTAAATTGTTCAGAAACACATACGTTTCCAGAGGCAACATTGCTTATTTGGGTGAAATGAAAGTGTTCAAGATCCTAAGGAAAGAAAAGATGGAAAACAGTACAATGAACAGTGGACTGCAAAGAAGTAGACTTTAACAAACTCAGGTAATTAGTGAACAAGATCCCATAGCAGACAAGTCCAGGGGGAAAAGGAGTACAGGAAAGATAGTTGTCCTGTAAAGAAAGAATATTAAGGGCATGAGAGAAGGTTATCCCAATATGAAGGAACACTAAGAAGGGCAGGAAGAGATCAGCCTGGCTAGATAGTAAACTTCAATGTCTAAAAACTGAAAAAGGAATACCACAAGAAGTAACAACTTGGCCACATTACTAAGAATAAAAATAAAAACATAGCACAGGCATGTTATGCTCACAAAATCTGGAAAGCCAACACACAAACTGAGCTATGTCTAGCAAGGGACATAAAAGGAAAAAATAAGCTTTCTTTAAATATGTTAGATGTAAGAAGACAACCAATAAAAGTGTAGGTTCCTTCAATAGCATAACTAGGAGTGGACAAGAGGGGCACCAAATTAGGAGGGCCCCAGATTCACCCTCCTGCCCCTGCAGAGTCTGTCCCCCAGCAAGAAGAGCAGCTTCACAGCTTACCTGTGCCAGGAACTCAAAAACAGGTCCCAGTGGAGGTGGCAGTGGCTGCTGCTGCAGTGGCAGCTGCTGCTGTAAGAGCAACAGCTGGTGCAGGCAGAGCATGCAGAGCTCAGCCAGGGCCGAGCATGGGTGAAACTGCTGCAGGATGCTAGCCCTGCTCATTATGCCACTGGGTCCCTCACTAGATTAATTTAATAATGAAATAGATCAGGGTTGCCAAATTCATCTGAACCTGTGGGCTTGATGAGGGGTGCTGGACTGCTCTGGGATGTGCTGCATGCTGTGCCCACACTGAACCAGCCCTGTGTCATGGCTCCAGCAAGCAGGACTGGTCTGTGGGTCTGATCCAGACCGACCCCAGATCCAGCATACAGGCCAGTCCAAAGTGGGTGTCACATGCAGTGCACACCCTGGACCAACCCTGCACGCTGCATGCAGCACCTACCACTAGACCTGGAACCAATCCAGTGTCAGGCTGGAGCTGGTGTAAGGTATATGCAGTGTGTGTAGGGCTGGTCCAAGACCCACAGGCAGCTGCAGGCTGGATAATGGGGCTCTACAGGCCATGTCTGTCCTACAGACCATATCTTTCACATACCCCTCCCCCTGGAATAAATAATCACTCTAGAGCAGAGGAAGATCAAGTTAGAGATGGCTGTTTTCAAATCATCAGGGAGTATTCCTGGAATACTCAAGGAGTTGACTGGAGCAATTGTAAAGCCATTGACTATCATCTTTGAAAACTGATGGAGATCAGGTGAGGCACCAGAAGACTGGAAAAAGGCAAATATGGTGCTCGAAAAATGCAACAAGGAAGACCCAGAGAAATGCAAATAGGCTGGACAGACTTTAATACCCAAAAAGATACTGAAGTGTATCAAATAATTTATTTCTAAGCATGCACCGGCAACCTACAGCCCACAGCCCATATCTGGCCCTGAAAGTGTTTGGATCTGGCAGACATAGATCTGATCCTGCCTACAGCAACACAAGGCTTCACTCTGTTGAGTCCGTTTTCTCCGCCCCACGCTGATCCCCTCCACAGCCCTCCCTGTACCACCAAACTTACCCCTTCTCACTGCCATTGAGGATGGACATAAGCAGTGTGTGATGCAGCTGGCAGACACAGCAGTGCATGGTAGAGGTGGCAGCAGGCCACTTAGGCACTGCGGACAGCAGGGCACTGCAAAAAGGGGGTAGTTCAAAGGAAGCAGGTCATAAGTGGTGGTCCATCTCTCCCCCATGACCTCAAGCATGAATCATCTGCAACAGATTAAATTCAATAAGGACAAGTGAAAACTATTGCACTTAGGATGGAACAATCAAACTCACAAAGTGGGAAATTGACTGGTAAGGCTGCAAGACTGCAGAATAGAATCTGGGAGTTATAGTGGACTGGAATCTACTATGAGTCAACAGTGTACAAAAAGAATAGCATGCAGGGATGCATTAACAGCAGTATTTTATGTGTCACAGAAAGTGATTGTTCTGTTCTGTTCAACACTGGTGAGGCCTTACCTAGAGCGGTGTGCACAGTCTTCTACATTTTTCATGTCTCCATATACTAAAAAAATAAACAGATTGGTAATCAACGTTTCTGTGTCCATAGGGAACAGTACAAGTAGTATGGGCTTAAACTGCAACAAGAGAAATCAATTGGCAATTAAGAAGAACTTTCTAACTAAGAGTGTGGTTAAGTGGTGGAACAGATTTCCTAGAGCAGTGGTTCTCACTGCTTTTAGACTCAAGGCACTTCCCCCTGCCCCTCCCCCCTCCAGGCTTACAGCACACCTCAGAAAATGCCAGCTCTTAGTTTTCATTCATCTTCTGACTACAGAAAAATAAAAATGCAATTCTTTTGTTGTAAAGAACTGAGGAAGACCACAATAGGTCACAATGTTTTTAACAGTTGGATTCCAATTTGAAAACTCTGAGCTTAGTCTTGTGAATCATGTTTGCACACCAAACAGTGCTAACATGGTATGGCACCCATGCATCACCCTTGAAAGGATCTCAGCGTACCCCAGGGTACCAGGGAACCCTAATTGAGAATCACTGACTTAGACATACTGAGCACATCTACACAAGACACTTATGATGCAGTAGACTAATACCACTCCACAGTAACACATTATAGCACAGACAATACTAACACAGTATTATCAGGCTACTGTGCAGTAGCATTACTAAAAAGGCATTTGCCATCACTACTGCACAGTAACTCTAGTTACTGCACATTTAGTTAGTATTCACTAAGCAAGTATTGAATTAAATGTACAGTAACTACTGTGCATTAATGATGCGCCCACTGATTCTCTGTCAGTGGAAGTTTTTAAGTGCAGATTAGATGCAAATATTTTTCTGGGGTTGTTTAGGCAGGGAGGTCCATCCCTTGAGGAGGCACTTGAATTAGGGGACTTCCTGAGGTCCCTTCTAGTCCTATTCTTCTATGATGATAAGAACTATCATATTCAGGATTTGCTCTGGGATTTCAATTTTTTCCTTGGAACTTCTACTTTTTAAATAAATGCAAGCCTGCATCTTTTAATTTACTTCAATGGGCACTGAGTTACACCTGTAAAGCAAAGAAAATACATTAAACGTGGGATTCGAGCAATATTAAAAAATATTATTGATGTTTCTCATTAATAATTTGCTTTCTTTCCAAGGTTCCCCCTTCCTCCCTCCTTCCTTCCCTCTCTCGTCCCCCTTGCCCTTTTCCTCCCCCCCACCCCAAACAGACCTCATTTCATTTAGGAAGAAATGCCTTACTGTGAATTAAGATGCTATTTTTCCCTGAAGCCCTTCAGGCAGACACTAGCATTCCAGCTCACTCCCAGGACACAGCCATTTCCTCACATGCTTTGCCACTTGTAAAAGAGATTTCAACTCTTCCCCAAATATAAGGTGTTTTTTTACACCTGTGTTTTGATTCGTCATTTAAATGGTATTCCCAAGCTTCAGCCAGGTTAATTCAAAGTGCACAAGACAGACATTACCTCATCCGTACAGCAGGCCAGCATACACAATCTGCTTTGGGTTGCATGCTGGATTCAGGGTTCCATACTATAATTTTCCCATCAGAAACCTGAATGCATTTCCACCTTATAAAAGAAATATGTTTGGAAATAAGTGTATCCTCAAATATTGCATGAGTTGGGGTTAGAAAACAAATGTTTCAGCTGCTCTGGAATCAACCATTGCATCATTTGGTTTTAAGAGGCTAGAGATTTCATCTTCTTTGTGATTACCAAGAACCTTTTTATTTGTTTTTTGAAAGTGTTAAAAGACATAAGCCTTATATCTGTAGACATGGTGATAGAAAAATCACTGTAAAGCTACAATAATAACACTAATAAATCTGAAACAATTCTTAATACTACTCCAGAATGTTGTGGTTGACAATAGTTGTTCTGTTATTAGATAACAGATTAGATTAGATAAGTAAAACCTACACTGCAGAAATATTATTTTTACTGCTATATATACCTACAATATCTAGAAGATGACTTCCATAAACAATTTACTTTTTGTCCTTCTGATGCTACTGCATTTTTCCACTACCCAAACAACCTTGCATGCCTATAAAACATGCACATTCATCTGCTTGTTTTGCTAGTGATACACATGAATACTCACTAGTGCATGTCATTTATGCACTAGCACATATGCATTTATTTCTGTTTACCTATTTTCCTTACTTTTAGATATTTGGGACTCAATCCTGCTGAATCAATGCAAATTCTCATAGATTTTGAGAGTAGCCAGGTCAGGACTCTAATAAGAAAAGATTGTGCTCAAAAACTGCAATTGTCCACTACCTTTGCAGACACTTGTAGTTCTCCACTACATACCTTCACAGCAATATAGCCTTTCTAAGCTGGTCATATCAATCTTAAGTGGCTTCATGAACTCCACTAGCTTACATTGCCCCCATGACACACACGTTTATTATGTCATCCCAACAGAAAGGACTGGGAATCAAGAATCCTATTAGATTCTCGGCTATGTCACCGGTCTCCTGTATAACCTTGGGACAGTCACTTTACTGCTCTGTGCCCACATGCATATGCGACCAGTAGGGGGTGCACAGAGGTGCACGTGCCCCCCCTGACGTGGCCAGTGCGCCCCCTGATGGCCGACACTGATGCTGTCAGTAGGGCTGGTGTCCCCCCTGACAGGCCCAGCAGCTGCTGTGGGTGCCTCCCTCAGATTAAGGAGGCACCAGTCACTCATGCCCATGTGTAACTGAAAATAATGAGAGTAGCCTCTTTTGTAAACCACTTTGAGATCTGTGGACCAAAAACGGTATGTGAGATCTAAATAAAAACAACCTTATCTCCCAAACAAGTTAACAATAACACCACAGAGCTCTTTGCAAAACACTTGGAAAATTCAAGATGAAAAATGCTACATACCAAATTTTCTTGTGCATCACACCTCCCCCACCAAAACCAAAACCAAACCAAAACAAAACAGCCCTCAAAAAACCATGCACCTTGTTTCAGGAAGGCAGAAAATAGGAGGATCTTTCCAGTTGTGGCTGAATACAGGCAACATGGAACAGGGAGAGTTTGTTCTTCAGCATCACTTATTTTCCTGGCAAACTCCACAGCTCAAGCTTTAATACTATCACAGCCACTGCCAAATGCTGCTGCCAGTTCAGAAGTGACTGTGATGGTCTTAAAGCCTGAGCTGCAGTTTGTAAGGGAAGAGTAAGTGATGCTGAGAACTGGACTGCGCTCCCACTCCGTACACCCAGGAAGGCAGCAGAGCTTCAGTAACTATTACAGCATCTCTCAGAAATCACCTTCCTTACTTAAGACATGTACCCCAATTTCATATGGCTAATTGAGGGGGAAAAGGTGATTTGTATATGTGGTATGTAAGTAAATGGGGTTAGTATTGCTGAAAATGCCTTCCTCTTGCAATCTAGTCATTATAAAGCGTTCTACAAAGGAAAGTAAGTGTTGTTTTCCCCATTTGCACACTGGGAAACCAAAGCACGGAGCAGTACAGAGACTTGCCTCAGTCTCTGACAGGAGGTCAGAGCCAGGAATGGAACCCAAATGGCTATTCACCAAGCTACATGGGCACTGCCCCCCCACCCTGGCACTCTCTGCCTCAGAGAGCACGTAGGGCTCACATTGCTCACTATAATTTTCTGCTTCTGAACAGAGAAGCCAAATAGGTAATAATGAGCAAGCAAGTGACAATAGCAAATGGATACAATTCCCTTCCTTTATGTATTTATTTTAAATGTCAATTTCTGTACTGGGGAAAAAGGGATGCATCTGCACACACTACTTACGGTTCGCTGTCCAGAAAACAACTGCATGCAAAATGAAAGTACCCTTACCCAGCCCACATGTGTTCTTGAGAGCTGATGCCTCTGGTTTGGAGGTTCTCAACGAGGGTGCCATGAGACCCTTTCAGAGCCACTGGTATGGGTGCCACTTGCACAGCAGCCACATAGAGCACCCAATACACCTCATGAACATCCAGGTAAGCCTAAAGCAGACAGGAGCACTGTGGCCATTCCCAGCCCATCCCCTCAATGTTCCTCCATGAAGTGGAGGCACACGGGATGGGTGGAACGGCTCTGTGCACCTCTGTTCCTTGGAGGAGTGTGGCTGGGGGGCAGACCAGGAAGGGCTGCAGCGAGAGTGGGCACTCCTGCCTGCATCAGGCTTATCTGGCTGTGCACAAAAACAAGCTGCACTGGGACGTTCCATTTGGACGTGGCAGCGTACCCTGCTTGAGACCTGCTAAGGTAAACTGAGGCAGCACAGCGGTGGTCCTTAGATGGGGGGACCACCAGGTTAAGAAGGTGTGCCCTGAATCAGAAAAGGTTGAGAACCACTCCTGGAGCTGAAGAGTTCTGAATTTACAGTCCTTATCACCTCTAAACACACAATTGCCAGCTGACACAGGTCTACATTACTGGGAATATCAAAGTGCATTTTCTTTTCTTTTCACAGCTTCATGGAAGTTATAGCCTGTAAACAGCAACATCTTCCTTATGATCTTACTTATAAATGTGTTGTATGTCTGCAGCAACCCTGGGGTGCCTCAGGCTGTCCATTGCACCTGGCATCCTGCCCCAACCTACTTAGCTATCTGGCCACCTGGTGCACTCTCCTCTCTCGCTTGCCTCACTTTGGTGTTACAAAGGATAGGTGTAGGAGACTGTCCTCAGTTAGCCAAGTTACTAGTCTGAAATCCCTTCACTTCAGCAAAGATCCTTTTCTCTCTTTCTGTTTTACAATCGATGTTGGGTAAGATTTCATAGACATTAGGGCTGGAAGGGACCTCGGGAGATCATCGAGTCCAGCCCCCCACCCCAGGGACAGGAAGTCAGCTGGGGTCATAGGATCCCACCAAGATAAGCATCCAAATTTCTCTGTAAGCCTGTGAGGATGTCCGCTCTATCCTTGTGCTGCTCATACTGCCTGTCCGTGCAGCTTACCTTAAAACACCGACCACCTCCCTCACCAAGCAACAGTTTAGCCTTGCACCGGCTCTTACAAAGTCCCTAGGGTTCACCATAGCCCACAGAGTTTCTGGGCCTTTTGTATAAGCCTTGGGCCCATTTTCACCATCCTGCAGTTTCTCACAGCCTTCTTGGGTCTTCAACAGCTCCTTAGTTTGCCTACAGTCCTCCAGGAGTGTTCAGGCTCCTCTCTCGCGCAGCCTACAGGCCTCAACAGTCACATAGACAAAGCTACAGCGCCCTCCCCAGGCACCCTCAGTGGCCTTCTTCCATCCCCTCAGTCACTTCCAAGTCTATGGATTTAAAACAGCAACATAAAACATGCAGCTGGAGTCTTCTTAAATGTGTGCCAACTCTCTCCAGCACTTTCCTCCTCAGTAATGGAGCAGGGGTCCAGTTTCACTGTCCTAACACCACCCCTCATCCCCGTACCAGAAACCTCAAGTAACTTGTACAAGCATGAATTTGTGAAAGAGAGTTCAATTTGCATTTTGAATAATGTATTTGCTGCTTTAGACTGGCCACTTAAACCCTGCGGCAGAAACATTCTTCTCCCTCTGGCAGATTTGAATGTAAGAAAATACACAAATTAAGCTATCACATGAAAAAGGAACTTTGTTTTTTTAAGTTTTACACAAATTAAATTTTTGACCCTTTAATTAAAGTTGAAAAAAAAGAAAAGAATCTGCTCCTTTTTCCTTCTAACTACATTCATCCATTTTCTCACATCATTCACATCAAATGCTAAAGGGGAGAAAGAACCCATTTTAAGAATGATCTAGACTTATTTGACCAGATTTACCCAGCATAAAGTATGCAACACCAAAACATGAAGAAAGGAAGAAACCTCTATAGTACATACAGATAACATTGTCACATATTAAAGCATGAATGCGATAAATGGACTGACAAGACTGTTATTCATTAAGTAGTGTTCAAAAATCATATGTTGAGCCTACAAAAATTAAGAGACTTATTTAAAATAATAAGAAATTTAAATAAACAAAGAAATAAAATTTAGGGGATTTGTGTTGCTATTTTCAGCTTTTTTCTGCTACCCTTCTCCCCTGAACACAAGAACTATGGAAAAAAATTAACATCAATTCTTGCAAAAAATGCACAACACCAGAAACTGGGCTTTAAAGAAAAGCACCAAAAATGTCATGAAACTAAATGATAAGTTTTCAGGATATAGCACTACTGTTCATTTTTAACCCAGATAAATACAGAACTCTATCCCTGATCCTGAGCTTCAAAAATCTAAAAGGAAGAGCTGAGAAAGGGCAGCAGCTGTGTATAGATATTGTTATGGTGACACTCAGCTACCTTATGAATAGGACAAACATGCACACACAGATTTAACAGAAAGTATATCAAACACAGCTTCAGGGGGAAACTCACTTTTATCTAGAAATCAAACTCACTTTTCTTCACTAGAAATGGAACAAGACTTGTTTTACAGCCACCTACAAGCCTTACCTAGATTTAGCCAGAAATTAACGGATTACGAGTATAAACATTATTGCACTCAGCAGCAACTGCAACACAAAAGCTAATATAATTTGGTCCCCAGAGTCCCTCTTCATCTAAATAATTCTCCCTTGTTAAAAATTTTCCTAAATGCCAATAACTATTCCCAGATCCCATCATCAGCAGGACATTGCAGGGATTTAAAGCTCTCCCTCTGTCTCTGTTTCCTCCTCTCTCATAAAATGTGTATAGGTCAGTTATATTTGGGCTGGGACTTCTGAAACATTTAATACAGCCCATACATTTTGCCAAGCTAATGGAGACAAGCTTCAGATATGCTTGGGGGAAATTCTTGGGAGGCCCGCTGAAAAGGGCTACAAGCGGTTCCAGCTACAAAAAAACAGGAATCCTAAATCAATCAGCAAACAGAGCTTTAGCCCACATCAGTCTCCAGAATCCATTTACTCCAAACTTTTATCCATTGAAATATTGTGTAGATTGTATTTTGGATTATGTAAAATGTAAGATACATTGATGCATAAAAGAGAGGGCTGATATTAGATGCAAGTGGCACAATATGTTAATGAAATTTATTTTAAGAAGTGGTAGACCTAACAGAGTTGTCTTGGAAGAAACACACACACACCCCCCCCCCCCAGAAGTGTGCCCCTGCCTGTGGGTCTGCAGTGAAAGTTTGCCTAGCCTGGTACTGTTTCACTTTTCCCCTCGCAGGCTAGGGACAGACATTACATATAAACCAGTTTAAGTGACCAGAAACTGGTTTAAACCTGTAACAGAACAGAAGTTCAGTGCACATAAACCAGTTTGAAAATGGCTGAAACCGGTTTGAGATAAACCTGGTTGAATATACTATCAGACTTAACTGATTTGAGTCAAACCAGTCTATGCAATGTCTGTCCCAGACCCCTTCCTGGTTTAAGTTAAATCAGAGTGCCCCAGTATCCTGGCATGCTCTCTGGGCTGGAAAGGGTCTCTGCTCCAGAGTGCTGGGCTGGCTCCTCCCCTCTGCTCCCTGGCTGAAGCTCTGGCAATGACTGCACATACAGCGGGGTCTGCCTGGCTTCCTCCTGCCCCCCCCAGTCTTCCTCACCACTCCCTGCTCAAGCAGGGATCCCCCCACCCTCCCCTCTGCCTTACACAGACACCTCTTAGCATTAACTAGCATACCACATGCTGGCTATGGTCCATGCTGTGGGAGATGGGACAAAGGCAGACAGGACTGTGTTACCTTAGGGCTTTTTGGAGCTAATCAACAGGTAACTGTTAATCTCCCTCCATTTGTTCCATGGAAAAGCTCTTTAAGAAGAGCTTGAACTAATGGAGGGAGGCTGTTATTTTCTTAATTGGCTGATAAACACTGTGTTAGGGTGATAAACATTGTGTTATTGACTCCCTGCTGGGCTGCTGGGATGGGGAAGGAACCCCTCCCTAGTCAGAGGGTCCTGCTGGGACCTGGCCATGCCTCCCCTCAGTTCATCACTGTGGAAGAGAAGTGAGACCTGTTTCAGTGCTCCCTTACTTCTAGCCTGCACCACTGTATGTGCATGTACCAGCATTTCTTCAGTCTAGAAGGGGTGTCTGTATGGTTACAAACTGGTTTAGCCTAGCCAGGTTAGATGAACCTGCAAAGATTGAATCAATCCAGGCTCAGGCTTTTTGAATGTCTGTTCCTAGCTATAAGATGCCTGGAGAGCAACATATCTCCTGAGGAAAGCTGATTTTCAAAAGACAACTCATTTATAATTTTTTAAATTATGTCTCCCCACCGCACACTCATACTCCGGATCAATAAGAATTCAATTACATATGCACACAATGTAGAACATTTAATAAGTAGCTTTAACCAAAAAGGGGGTAAACTAGTGACTTTGTCAGTGATAATACCAATATCAAACACCTACAAAAGACAGAAATAAACTGTGCTACAGGCTACTATTACTGACCATGGCAAATCTGCCTCCCCATATTTCATTGTAAATTGCTAATTTGTGTACTTAAGAGCCATAATTTTGTGGGTTTTATGTATGATGCTATATGTAATACAAATGCACGGGAGGTTTTGAAAGATAGTCCCTAACACGTCACCTAGTTTGTAACACAGTGTAAGCTGACATTAACACAGCACAATGGAACAATCTGCGCAGTTTAGTGGAGACAGTAAGAATGCAAATATAAATTAAGATACGCAATGATGGGGACACAAATAACAGCTCACCATACTCATTACATTATTAAATTTATAACTGAATTGTTTTGGATTAATCACACATAATGCAAAACTACAGAAAAAGAACATTATGAAGTGGCAAAGTCAGGCACTCAAAAAGTTGAGAAAGGCCAGAATGAACATTGCCTGTAACCTTAATTTGGCCCTTTTCTTTATGTGTGATACAGTCTTTACATGAATATGTACTATTTTTCTAGAGGAACCCTGCTTCATTCAGTGCAAAGAATAGGTGGTGCTCACTTAATGAGCAGGCATTCAATATTTTGTTTTCTCCTCATTGTTCAATGTGTAGCCTGAGGCCTTATTTCCTACATGCTATTCAAACTCTCCTTTGAAGACAGAATTATTAATTTCCGCATGTGCTTTTCTATGGCACTCATCACTGCAGTGTCAGAGTACTTCACAAACATTAATTATATTCCAAATACCTCTGTGAGACAGATGGCTTATTATTCCCATTTTACAGATGGGGAAATGAACCACAGAGATTAATGTGAAAAATAGCCACTAATTTTGGATGCCCAATTTGAGCTCCTTAGGATCTGATTTTTCAGAATAGTTACCATTATGTAAAACTTCATATGTTCAAAGCATAACATCCATTGTCTTCATCTGTAACTGAACATTAGAATTCAGGGTCTGAAGTTGGGCGCACAAAAAATTAGAAATACTCTTCAGGTTTCTTACCCCAGCCCCAGTCTATTTGCCCAGCCAGTCCCATTCCCTGCTCTTCTCCTACCCTCATTTTTTATCCTAGTCTTCTTGTCCAGCCATTCCCAGAACTGGAGAACTAAATATGATGTTCCTATATTTTAAAAGGGTAGAAGGGATGACACAGGGCACTGTAAACTGGCAGCAATCCTAAGTAAATTACTAAAGTAAAACACAATAAAATCAACTGTGCTGACAGAACATACTTGGATTTCTCCAAGGCATCTAACTTGGAACCTCATGAATTTTGATTAAAAAGCTTGCATTATGTTGAATTAAGAGGGCATGCATTAGATTGATTAAAAACTGCCTTACTAACAGATCTCAAAATGTAACTGTTAAATGGGGAAGTATCAATTAGCAGGCCTATCTCTAAAGTCCCTTCACCCCTGGGATTGGTTCTTTGTCCAATGCTGCTCAACATTTTTATCAACAGTTTAGGAAATGGCATTTTTTCCAGTAAAGTTTTCACCTGACACGAAGATTTGCAGAGCAGCTAAATAATGAGGAAGAAATTTCTATTACAGAGTGATCTGAACCACATGGTAAAACAATCACAATATAAGGAAATACAAATGCAAGGTAATACATCTGGCAACTAGGAATTCATTTTATACCTACAGAACAGGAGCCTGTCTTGGAAACCAGTTTCTCAGAGAACATGGAGCCACTGTGGATAACTGCCTCAAAACAAGTTCTCAGGGAAACACAGTGAAAAGGACTGGTAAAATACTTGACTTGTAAAAAGAGAAATATCAAGAAAAAAAATCAGGAAGTAACCTTGCATATATGTCCAGCACTAGTAAGTTCACTACCAGAATATACATGTCCAGACTTACCGAGGGATGTGGACATTCTGGAGTCCAGCCAGTCCCAGTCTCAACCACCAATTCCTCTGATGATCTGTATTCCCACCAGCCAACCAGCTGGCTCATCTCCAAGACATTTATTCCTGGTACCAGTCTCCCCTCCACCACATCCTAGCTGCTATGGCCTTGTCTGGTGCTAGTTTCTCCCTCCTTTTCTCTAGTCCCAGCCTCACAAGACACCTTCTCCCCTCCTTTCTTTCCACCTTCAGTTTTTATCCTTCTACAAGCAGATTAAAAAGCTTCCTCTTCCATGCTGGGTGCCAGCAAGGGAGTCACCAAGTGCCAAAGAAACTGTGCCTACATGGTGATGGGTGATGCTAAGCTCCCATTGTGAACTGTGAATGGAATTCACAATCCCAAATTAAGTGCCTTAATTTCCTATATTTTACTGGCAGAACCTGTTTTTCAAGTGCTGGAGCAATTTAGTAGGGTTTTGTAGATGGCATTCATTTACTTGGGTTCCTAACTACAACTCCCACCATAGGCAACAAGTTGGAAGGGCATGTGCCCCCTCCCCCCACAAGATTTCTGGGGGTCCATGGAGCACATCTAAGGGGGTCTGCAAAAAGTGGCTGTCCTGCTGCTGCTCCACCTCTCCCACAGCCAGAGGCGGCAGCAACAGGCAGCCCAGCATCAGCAGGCAGAGCCTGTTGCAGTTCCCCCACAGCCAGAGGCTGCCCAAGCACTAGCAGTGGGTCACAGCCAGGTAGCAGCACCTCATCCTGTCCCCACCACTGCCTCTGGTGGTAGCCGGCAGTGCTGCAAGAGAGAGGGAGACCCAAAAGGGGTCCACGACTAAAAAAAGGTTGGCAACCACTGGTTTATTTCAAAACTTTCAAACCTTAACAACATAGCCAAAAGGTATCTTTGACCCCTCACACCTTAATAATTGTTTTCACGTGACCTTGACTTTTTCACTCAACGTGGCATTTGCAAATGTGTTCTTTAGGCCTTGGAATTTAATTATGCTTTTTACATATGTTTCTGAAAAGCAGGTCAAAGTCAGTCTACATTTAAACTGAGTTAATTTAATAATGCACCTATAATTAGCTTTGTACAATGCTGAAAAGTTGTTTGGACTTTTTCTACATGAAGAAAGCCAAATTGCCAATGCCAAGTACATCAGGAACGGAACCTGACTCTTTGGAGTTCAGAATGATACTAACAACAGAAACAAGAGTGACAACAACACTCCGATCCAATTCAAATGTTCATACAGAGGTTAGTTCAGCTTTTGATAAAAGAGACCCTTGCTTTGGACTGGATTCAGCTTTAGAAAATACTGAAGAAGGTCCATATCAGGCAGTAATTGATTTTCCAGCCACTACCCCTGGGAACAAAACCAGAAAATTCAGGCAAGTGTGGTATGGATCTGTCATGAGTATAAATGGCTTGAATACAGTGTCCATGATGACAAAGCTTTTCAATTTATTGTCAAGCATTTGGCAATGGGCCAAACAGGGAAGCAGCATTTTGAATTACTGGTTTTAAAACATGGAAGAAAACAAATGAAAGATTTTGCAAACATTCAAAGTGTGAATCCCATCTAGAAGCTGTTGCTAAGTGGAAGGGTAGGCTGCAATTGCATCCCAACTTGACGGCCAAAATAAAAAAAAAAGTGGAGGATAACCAAGCATATTTAGAAATTGTAATAGAGAGTACTTTATATGTGCTCATTAAGGTATACCTTTGTGGGGACACAGTGAAGGAACAGATTCCACAAATCAAGGCAATTTACAGGAATTGATTTAACTGCATAGTATAGACAACAAACTGATTTAATGATTTACGGTTAACCCAAAGAAGTACTTCACCTACCTACATGGCTCCTATCAGAATGAAACAATTCAGATCATAGCTTCATAAGTGCTGGATTCAATCATAACTGAAGTCAAAGAATCTGGAGTGCTTTCCATCATTGCAAATGAAACAATGGATCTGTCAAAACATGAACAAGTTG
This sequence comes from Crocodylus porosus, assembly GCF_001723895.1. Classification (NCBI taxonomy): domain Eukaryota; kingdom Metazoa; phylum Chordata; order Crocodylia; family Crocodylidae; genus Crocodylus; species Crocodylus porosus. The sequence goes on from NW_017728886.1 coordinate 31,935,159, forward strand.
CTCTCATAATGCATTATGTAAACCAGCCATTCAAAATACAAGAGTGGTTTATTGGCTTTTATAAGACGCTGCAGACAGACAGTGCTTCACTTGCCACAGTGATCAAGAGTATATTATCAGCCTTGGGGTTTGATATTTCAGCTCTAAGAAGTCAATGCTACAAGGGAGCCACCAGCATGAGGACCCTATAAAGGTATGGCCACACAGATACTTAGCAAAAATCCTCTAGCTTACTATGTTAACTGCTATGCTCATATATTATATCCGTGCATAGTGGGCATGGTTTCCTGCATCCCAGTTGTCCAAAATGCTTTTGGAATTCTCCAAGCTGTACTACCTTTCACTGAAGTAAGCTCAAAAGGACATGTTGTCTTTGAAAAAATGACGTCAGAAAAAGTTTTTTTTCTGGGGGGGCCAACTACTTTTTGAATCACTCAGTGATGCTTACTGGAACTGTCAAGTTGAGGCTATCAAAGCTGTTTTGGAAGAACCTTGGAATATTTTGATGAAATGGTTCAAGCTCTGAATGAAATCTCATATGGGGGTTTGAAAGCTGGAGCTGAAGCTTATGCGCTTCTCAGAAATGTGGAAGACTTCAACTTTCTGTACTTCATGTTTCAAATGCAGAGAGTGCTAATGCAAACAAACCACCTGTCCAAACTTCTTCAGTCAAAAGACTTTATATATTATACAGCAATGACAATGACTAAGTCCATGCTGTCCATTGGAAAGGAAATGAGAGGTGACGATTTTGCATCCCAGACCTTTAATCATGTTAATGAACTGTGACAGAAAAACAGTTATGCTGGCCCTTGTGTGCCTCACAGTTTTTTCCAACAAAATTGGGAGGAGGGGGAAAATCCTCTTTTGAGAAACCCGAAGACATTTATATGAATGAAATATTATACAATGCTCTAGATACCCTTATTAAGAAGACAGAAGACTGTTTTTCCAAGAATGACCCGCTCATTTAAGTCCCTTGCAGACGTTCTCTCTTCTGAGAGCTGATCAGATGAAAGTGCAGGTGCTATTTCCACCACTTACAGTATTGGTCAAGGTGACGTGAACTCTGAAATCAAATTTTTTTCCCCACATGTACAAAAATGGCAATGCTGACGAGAGTAATGAGGAAGAAGAGTCCAGCCAGCTTGAAATAAAGACTGTGATTCTTCCATGAAATGGCACTGTGTGACATCCTTCCAAATCTGTCAAAACTCTACATGTTTTAATAGCAGCTTTACTTAGCTAACTTTACTTAGCTGTCCCAGCAACTATAGCATTGGCTGACAGAAGTTTTTCTTTTTTGCAGCAATTGAAAACTTACCTGAGGACTGCAATAAAAGATGCTTGTGTTTAGATGCAATACTATAGATCAGAAGTGCCATTTCATGGAAGAATCACATACCACCAGAACCTTTGAACTGTGACCCCCACTATCAACAGATACATGTCACCTATGAGCCCCACTTTAGTTACTTAAAGCTACTATGGCTTTAGGCCTGACAGTCTTGAAGAGACATTCTCCCTGTTCTCAGTTCTAATGCTCCAAGATCTTATTGCAACAAAAGTTAACCAACAGTTAGACCATAACTCCTGAGCTACAGTTTCCTCTCCCCGTTTAAGGTGGCTAAATTTTATGTCTGTCCAAATCCCTAGATTTGCCTTCAGCAGGCTGGAACCTGCTGTGGGACCTACTTAAAAGCAGTAGCGTCAGTAGCTGGAACTGTGAGGATGGCCTCTTCTAAAATTTTAGCTGCTAAAAGACAAAGAAATTCCTATTGACTAGATACAACTTGTGAGCTTTTAAAGGTATAAAACTTGGCCGAATCTGGATTTTAACTGGAAAGGCAAATTTAACTGGGAAGGCACATTTATGTTTGTGCAGAGCCAGGGGGCAGGGGGTTGAGGGACATAAGAGCTCTTCAAAGACAAGGTTCCCAGTATATTTAAACATGGTCCCAACAATTTACTTGTCCCTAGCTGTAATATCTGAAAATACTCTGCCTGAAATTCCCCATCTTCCCCCACAAAAATTAAGAAGCAGAAGACAGGGTCTTTTAATGTGGTGGGCAATGTTAAGAAGATCACTACCAGACCCAGACAGGGGTGCTCCCCAAATGCTTGTGGAACATTTCTACTTTAAAAATCAATTGTGGCAGGAGAGAAAAAAATGCATGTATGTAGATAACTCAATCTGTTAAAGTACTTTGGTAGACTTTTCTCTATTTCATTAGGCTAATTCTTTCTTGAAATACTTGAACAGCCAAATATAGATCAAGCCTCCATCCACTGAATTATGCCCTATGTTGCAGAATATTAAGGAACCTGGAAAGATGGAGGACCCCTGTTACAGATTTAGATCACAAGGAAAATGATCTAAATGTACTGGTTAGTTAGATGTAATGATATGTTTTTCAGCTTCTAGGTATTATATTATACAAATCATTTCTGAAGTTACCAAAATGAACTGTGATATTTGGTCAACCAAGTGTCCGAGACTCCACAGACAATACTAGTATCAAAAAAGCAAAAGCACAGATTCCATCTAAATATTAGAACTCAATATTTTTCTACATAATTACAGCTCTCGGAGATGACCATAATGGCACTCCTCAGTAATTCTGGATTTTTTAAATGATTTTCCAGTTTTCTCAGCTTTACTCAGATCCATCTAATTTACTACAAAACAATTAGTTTTATACTAAAGCAAAAATCCTTATAAACATATTTTATTAAGCAAAATTCTCAGTAAGCCTTCTCTCATTTATTCCTCTTTTTCTTGTACAATAAATAAATAGAACAGAACAACCTTTCATTGCTTTGTTATTGCCCTCTTCAGACTATTAATTTCCAGTTAAAATTGATGTAACCTAATTCCATCAACCCTTGAGGAAAAACATGCTCTTACAATCAGGTTCTTAAAACAACACAATGCCTACCATTTTCTGTCTATCAAAGTTTCAGGCTTAGATTATGCATCATTGAAAATCAAATACCCCTAGAGTTCATTTACCAGTTGTAAGATTGCACAATATTCTTATAGCAAAAATGTGTTCACTATTATCATAGGGTCATAGAAAATTAGGGTTGGAAGGAACTTCATGAGGTCTTCTAGTCCAGCCCCCTGCTCAAAGCAGGACCAGCCCCAGCTACATTATCCCAGCCACAGCTTTGTCTAGCTGGGTCTTAAAAACCTTCAAGGATGGATATTCTACAACTTCTCTTGGTAAGTTGTTCCACTGCTTTACTACCCTCCTCATGAGAGAGATTTTCCTAATATCTAACCTACACTTCCCTTGCTGCAACTCAAGACCATTGCTCCTTGTTCTGTCACTTGCTACCATTGAGAACAGTCCAACTCCATCCTCTTTGCAGGCACCCTTGAGGTAGTTGAAGGATTCTATTAAATCCGCCCTCAGTCTTCTCCTCTCCAAACTAAATAAACCCAGGTCCCTCAGCCTCTCCTCACAAGTCATGTGCCGCAGCCCCCTCACCATTTCTGCTGCCCTTCACTGGACTATCTGCAACTTGTCCACATCCTTTTCTGTAGTGGGAGGCCCAAAACTAAACACAATACTCCAGATGTGGCCTCACCAGCGCAGATAGAGGGGAATAATCACTTCCCTCAATCTACTGGCAACGCTCCTACTAATGCAGCCTAGTACACTGTTAGCCTCCTTCATAACACAAGCACAATGTTGGCTCATATTCCATTTATTGTTGGGGAGCTACATAAATTGTGTTTTTGTGATTTTCACAGAAACTGAGAAACACAAAGTTTCCATGATTGCCATGAAAAATGGCATTTGCCATGATTTCCCATGGAATCCCCCCCAAAAAATAAAAACTTACTAAAAATAAAATGCTGGCTCCCCAGTGGAAGCCAACAGCCCTCATAGCCACTGCTGCCTGGCCTCACCACCTACTGAGGAGGAGGAAGGTGCTGGCTGGTGAAGCAGCATGAAGAGGAGCAGGCAACATGGTGGCCACTTGGTTGTCCCTCTTTCCTTGCCAGGGCCTCTTGCCAATCACCACAAGGGGCAGGGTAGCCCTCTCTACCACTCCACATCAAGACACAGGGCCACCATGAAATACTTGCAAAAGTGGATATGCACAGCATGAGTGGGCTGCAAAAAACCCTTCTTCTTGCTCTGATTAGGTAGGTCCCTACTTATTGTCCACTGTAACCCCCAGGTCCTTTTCTGCAGACCTGGTGCTTAGCCAGTCATTCCCCAGCCTGTAGTGGTGCATGGGATTATTCTGTCCTATTTGCAGGACTTTACATTGAACCTCATGGTATTTCTCTTGGTCCAATCCTCCAATTTCTCAAGGTCTCTCTGAATCTTACCCCGACCCTTCAGCATATTCCCACCAGCTTGGTGTCATCTGCAAATCTGCTAAGTGTGCACTTCAACCCACAGAACCAGTCACCTCATCATGGAAGGCAATCAGGTTGGTCAGGCATGACTTGCCCTTGGTGACTCCATGCTGACTGTTCCTGATCACCACCTTCTCCTCCAAGTGCTTAGAAATAGACTTGAGGGTCTGCTCCAAGATTTTTCCAGGGATTAAGTTGAGGCTGACTGGTCTTTATAACCCCAGATTCTCCTTCTTCCCTTTCTTAAAGATGGGCACTATATCTGCCCTTTTCCAATCATCTAAGACCTCTCTCAATCACTATGAGTTTTCAAAAATAATGGCCAGCAGTTCTGCAATCACATCAGCCAACTCTTGCTTGGCACTATTAAATACTAATTTCCCTGATATAAAAAAGAAATAGTTATATCCAGCAAAATATATAAACTTTTCATGTGGACTCTAAAGGCTTATCTGTAAGCATGGGATTTTTTTTTGTTTTAATTGTAGCAAAATAACAAACTTATTTGCCATGCTGGCAGGTATTGGGTATTTCTCAAACATATGAATATTGTATTGAGTACATTTTCCTTGAAAATATACATACACACACATATATGCACACACGTGTGTGTATGTGTGTGTGTGTGTGTGTGATGCAAAATTCCTCTAGGTATATAAATAAGGAAAACACATTTACAATTCTTAACACTGTAGACTAGAACTAGTTTTTTGGCTGTATGTATATTTTTTCACAGAAAAAACAACAGCACAAAATATGTTTACTTTAACTATATCTATCTCCATAATACTGGGAAAATAATGCACAAATTGCTCAGACAATCTTAAGCTGTATATTTTACAACTTCTTGGTTAAAATATATTTACTGTATTTTAAAGTCTGAAAATGGGCAGAGTTACAAGTACTCTCAATCACACATGCAATAATGGCAAATTGTGACTGGTTAAGCATACTGTCTGAGCTTAGTATCCAGAAAAGTTGCTGCTAATGTTATAAAAGGAATTATGCTTTGTGCAGCAAATAATTTTGATAGCAGTTTTAGACTATAGTTTAAAGTACATTATGATCTTTTGATAACAGTTATTACAGTCTCCTGCAAATGGTGTAAACAGGAATCCTAGGAAATGTTGGAGAGAGACATTTTTGTTAAAATTATCTTTGCAATTTTATTTAAGTTAATAGTTGAAGCAGATATGTGCCTAGCTGCAGAAAAAAGTGATAGGCTGAATCACTCTTGTCTAGAAATCTGTAGATGTACCATCCTAATAAAAGGTACCCAAGTAAATGGCACCTCATGTTTGGGCACCTTTCCATAATGTCAAGCTGTTATAAAAAGATGTGAGTAACCTGATTTAAGGAAATTATTATAATGCTGCTTTTGGGGTACCTAGGGTCATTCCTAAGAACATGCAAATTATACAACTGTACATGGTGCCACTTTGCTCATGCTACCTCCTCCGCAATTAAAGGGTGAAAGTCTGAGCCTCTTAGCGAAGGGACTTTGTCTCTTCTTGGATCTTAGACTCTCTCTGAAAACATGGGTTCAGCACTAACAATGGCTTTCACCTGAGGACCCTGATGTTTGTACAAACAGGAATTAGTCAGGTAGCAAGGGGATTCTGTCTGCTTAAGTATTTGTACCATGTTCACTGCCAGAGTCTAGCACTTAACTCGCGACGCAAAAAAGTATCTTTGCTTCTTTGGAAATCAGGAACTGTTTTAAGGGAGCCCAGCAACATTAGACAACAGTTTAAAACAGAAAGTAGGAATTAATACTGTGTCCAATTGAAACTGTAAGGGACACTTGAATTACAGTTTGTCCAGAACAACACTGCTGACTTGCTTTGTTGCATGGGTTCTTTACTGACAACTGAAGTCATACCCTTGGATTTACATCCAATCTGTATGAGAGTCCCATGGCCCTTAATTCTGAGCATATTAGCCAATATTACCAATTGTAAAGAAAGAGGGTTGACTATTAAGACATGATAGAGGGTACTCCCCAGCCTGGCTCTATTTAGCATGAGAAACTTTATGAGATAACAGCACAAAGTGGTATGACTGCAAGCATGCCAGCAATGGTACAATTGCAGAGAGTCTTGAAATGTGGGTCAGTTTGTACAAGCAGACAGCATATATAATCAGCACAATGCAGGCTCTCAGCAACCAAACTTGGTGATAAACCTAGAGGCAGTTCCACAGCCACCTATGCAACTGACAGTCAGTCCTGTCAAGAAGCCTCATATCAAGTTAAGAATAGAACTGCTTCTGACATCCTGTAACACAGCATTTGTTCCTGTGCTTGTCAAAAGGAAAATGTGATGCAGGAGGATTTGGTAAACATCAGCTCATGCAGAATTTGAGGAACAGGCTCATTTCTATTTTTTTAATTAAAATAACTCAGTATAATAAGTTTGAAAGAATTATTATTGGCAAAATACTTTATCCTGAAAGACAAATGCACTGAAATATGAGTACATTGCAAGATTAAAATGTTCCATGTCACTTTTCGCACATACTCCATATTCTAATGTTATTGGGACAATTCCTCACTTATTCTAAGGGCTTCTGAGAGACAAATGAAGCATATGTGGTGTCCTGCTGTCTGACACATAAACAGTCTCACTGACATTGGTGGGATTCTGACACAGAGCAGAAGCAACTGCAGAAAAAGCACTGCTCAGCCCTTTGGTGAGGCAGACGCATTGCCCTCCTGGCTAGAGAGACTGAACACACTGCTCATGACCTTGGTTTAGTGTGGTAGTAAAGGCATCTCCTGAATGCTGCTCAGTGCTGTTGTGTCCCAAACCAGTGCTTCTTAAAAGGCTTACTGAAAGCTTGATTCTGTGCTTCTCATGTACCTAAAACATCCACTGATTTAAAAGAAAAGGTTCATCATTTGCAAATGGGAGCTAAACTGAAGTCCTTCCAGCAGGGACATAATGAAGGAAAACTGCACTTCCAGTACTAGATCCACTCCCACTTAAATAGTACCATGAGGAGCAACTTTCATTCTGGTCCTAATCAACAACTTGGGCAGACACTTGTTTGGGATGGTTTAGTTAGACGTGATCCTGCCTTGAGCAGGGGGCTAGACTAGATCAGTGTTTCTTAACCTGTGGGTTGTGACCCAAAAGTGGACCACAAGAATATATGAAAGGGTTGCAAACAAACTTTAAAAATGGATCAACAAACTTTAAAAATGGATTATCCTTTAAGGAGAAAAAACTTGGGAAACCGTGGTTTTTCCCTCGCAAGCTGGCAGAGTTCAATCCTTAGAGGGGCTGCTCAGGACCCCACATGCTTCCCACACATACCCCCTATTCCCACCCCACACCCCACACACTGGGGGGGCTGGGGCCTGGGGATGGGGGCAACGGGTCAGGAGTGAAGAGGACTGGATCGGGACTGGCCACTGATGTTTACAAGTGGGTCCTGGTACAAAAAAGATTGAGAATCACTGGACTAGATGATTTCCTGAGTTCCTTTCCAGCCCTACAGTATGATGTGCAGGCAACCACTAGGTAGATTAGCAAGAAATGAAATACCAGCAATAGACACATAGCTCTGTGTACCCTTCACCACAATCAGTGATACCACTGTCACCAAAACAGCCCACTGCCAGGGCAAGATTGTCTCATAAATGGAGATGAGGTTTAAGTTGAGCCTGAGTAAGATAGGGATGCACCTTGGTGAGTTTGCAGTGACAATGTAACCATCTCCTTTGCCTGAAGGAAGGAAGAGCAGCAGCTCCTTTGGGTGAAGAGTGGAGGAGGAGAAGTAAACTATTCTGAGCAATTGTTCTGATCAGCTCTCATCTCAGGAATACTAGTGGATGCCCTGGTGACATTTAGTTCTCACTCAGCAGTGTCTCTAAGCAAGGCTCACCAACTATCTCCAGGCGCCCAGGAGATTCAATCCTGCCCCAGCAGGGAATGACCTAACCACACTTAGGTATGCCTTTAGGCATGCCGTTATCATCCCTTGTCTGGATACAACAACAGTACAGCTGGGCATGAAGCCAAAAAACCCATAGGAAACTTCAAAGAGTACCAAATGCTACAGCAAGTTTCCCAGTACCACTGGCTAGCACAAGCACTTCATAACCTCTGTTCTCTATCCTGGCTTCCTACTAAGTGCAAGGTCTTGGTCTTCAAAGCATTCAGTGGTTGGGGCCCATCATTGAGTAAAATGCTGAGACGGTGGATAGCAGTTAATGATGCTGCTCCTCAAGCACAGTTAATCTTCCTACTAAAAGGGTAACGCTCGTCTGCGCAGGACAGAGCCCTTGCAGAGGGGCCAGTCCCAGTCTGTGGAATCAAGTCCTCTAGAACCAAGGGACCACTGCAAACCCCACCAGTGCTGTACCTAAGCTCAAGGCAACCTCCTTCACCTGCCTCCCCTAACACAGCGCAGATCAACTGTCCATTTAAAGCAGCAATCACCCACCCAACTGCGAAAGTCTCCAACTCTGCTGGTCGGCAGAGCACACAAGCCAGATGCCCCTCCCGCTGCCTAATGCCTGACTGCAGCAGTGCCCAACTAACATCTGACCGCAGCAGTGCTCCTCATTCTGACAAGTGGTGGGGGCCAGTCCAGGAGCTGGGATTGGGGCCTGGGAACCCCACCACTCACCCAAGTGGGACTGGCTCTGGGCCAACCCTGCCCTGTCCTGCTAAGCGAGATGGGACCCCACGGCCCTGCGGGGCTCCCTGCAGGTCCACACTGCACAGGTGGCAGCAAGGCAGTGGTGCCGCCACACCCTGGCCACCCAATATTTGGACCCAGCTGGAGCTGGGCGCCCATGACCCAGCAGTGGGGGCACGAGGCAGAGCGCAGGCCATGGCCGCACAGCCCTGCCCCACGAAGGTGCTGGCGGGGGCTGCAGAGGAGCCCCCGGCAGAGGTGCCAGCCCATTTCCCCCGGCTCAGCTCGAGCTGGGGTGGGAGCCCGGATGGGAGCAGCGGCCGGGTCCAGGGACAGCTCCTGCCCCCAGCGGGACCCACCCCAGACCTCCACCCGCCCCCGCGCCTGGGGGCTCGGACCTGAGGGAGGGGCGGCCTCACGCCCGCGGGGCTCCGGACGCCCCCATGCCGCTTATGACGTAACGCCTCGCGCCTACTTAGTCTCGCAGACGTCACGGGAAAGCCAGAAATCGGGCACAGGAGACACCGGGCCGCACCCCCACGCAGCCCGGCCTGGTCCGGCCCTCTCCTGTGCGCCCCGGGGGCGGTGCGAGGGGCGCAGGCAGGATGCGGGCGACGGCGGGAGGGAGCGGCAGCCCCGAGAGAGCCGAGCCCGGCCCCGCTTCGCCTCCCCGGCGGCGGCGGCGGGTACGCCGGTGCTGAGCGGTTGTGATGTCACAAAGGCGGCGAGTCCGCCGGGACCCTCGGAACGCGGCTCCCATGGCAACGGGGCTGCGGGACGTGTGTGGAGCCGCTGCTGCGATCCCCGAGCTCCCTCCAGCCGCGCTCTCCCCGCCGGGCGATCCCGGGCGGGTGGGCCAACGCCCACGAAGGGAATCGGCCAGGAAGGACCCGATGACGAACACAGTAGCTCATTGGGAAAATATCCCAGGCTCCCTGGGGCTGGAGGGCACTATCCGCCACTTGCCTCTTGGTCTGGTGCTCAAGAAGAGGACTTCATATCCTGACCCTGTCTATACCGCGCAGCTCGGCAGAGCTTCGGTGTTATACCGGTACACTGCGATGTTGTACCACGGGGGCACATACAAGTTGATACCCACAAAGGCAGTCTTAACTAAACTCTTCAGGGCGTAGGAACACACGGAAAGCAACAGCTTACAACAACTGACATGTTTAATTGTATTATAATATAAATACTAACAGTGGACTCCTGAACAGCACCTTTTGGGATTTATGAAGTTAAATATACTATTTATATTTAGCTACATTAACAAAATACACTTCTTTGAGCATATACATGCTTTCATTACTTCATAAGGGTTTGTATACAATAAAATATTTGTATGTGCATGCTAAGCAATAATTCAGAAATATCTGTCGTCATAGAAAAAAGTGCATTCATCTTTCTCAAAAGCAGATTGTGCTTATTGAAGGAGGACGTTGTGAACCTGGATTCAGTTGGTTTTTATTCAAGGATTTCAGCTTACTAGCTCTATCATCTTTGTCCAGTTATCTGATTTCTCTGTACCTTCATCTCCACCTATAAAATGGAGATGGACTTATTTCTTTGACAATGCCACAGATGTTGTGAGACAATTCATTTCTGTTTCCAGTATGCTTTGAAGAACTTGCAAAAAAGCAATGTATAAGCATTATAAGTATTATTGTTGTAAACCAGAGAGAAGGTACAGCATATGAAATGCAATACGTATTTTATTTTTATGAGTTAGGAATAACTTAACTTTTAAAACTATGAGTATGCTCAAGCACTTATAATTAATTAAAATTAAAAGTGAGTTACATTATTCACTTACTTTCTTTATACAGCCTGTCTCCTTTTGTACACGTTAGTCAGTCTGATCCAGATAAGGATAGAAATGATAAGCAGTTAAACTTAATTTTGGATTGGAAGAGGACTGTGTATGCTGAGTAAATATGCAAACATAGCATATTGTTAGTGCTCAGGATGCCATTCCAATGGTTTGTACCAATAGAATGATTTATTAATGGAGTTTGTATGACATTTCCCTGTGCTGCCTGCAGGAAAACATCAAGATATCATCATAATATCATCAGTGCTGCATGGGAAACAGTATCCTGACACTAGGACTCACCAGAAAACAAAGTGCCTTGGTCAGAAATATTTTATTAAAAATGTATTTGTATGGGGACAGATCCTACTGTGTTTACTCATGGAGCAGAGATGAAATACACCCTTGTCTACAGGGCTAGCAAGAGGCCTATGTGTCCCTTATGCCTTACTTGGAGAATTTATGTGAGACTGAAGCGATACATAGGTCTTGTACTAGCTCTTTCGCACTGAAGTAGAGTGAATTTCACCCATGACTAATCCCATCAACTTCAAAGAGAATACTTGCACGTGTAATAGTCTGATACTTTTTTAAAGTGAGATCTTAAATAGCATTTTAAGGCTTTGCAGTTTAGTATTTGCACTTAAAACGGCCTAGATTCTGTTCCTCAGAATATTTAAGAATATTTAATACGTCTGTAATCTGAGTAGTTATCTTTAGACAGGTCTTCTATTTGTTAGATAATAGTTAAGCATAAATATTTTATATTGTTCAGAGGCTACTTAAAAGTGAAATATGGTACAATCAGGTCTAAAAGAAATCTGAGAGATCTATAGACAAAGCATATTTTTTATCTTGGATGTAGAGAAAGCTCTACAAGATGTTTAATTAGCATGATGTATGAAATTTATGGGGAGATATCAAAGAAATAAAACATGATAAACATTGCTGTCTGTAACTCTCTTCCTCTTTTAACTGACTCTTGTTTTAAAGAAAATCTCTAGCCCCAGCCTTTTACTTGTCATTATGCTTCTAATGATTTGGGGCCCAATACATTTTCCATTAAAGTAATGGAATGACTCCCATTGACAGCAGTGGGAGTTAGGTCAGGCCTTTGATGTCTCTTCACTTCTTGCAAGTTCAATATTTTATTCTCACTCAGGATAATCAGATGTTGCTTTGTTGTTACTATTTTATTGCACTGTCATTCTTACTACTCTTAGTCAGCTTTCTGAACCAAAAGTGTTATGATTAGGATTTTATTCTGGCATTTTATTCATACTGAGCAGTTACGATCATTATCTTGAATTCGTGGGGTATTAACTAAGTAAAGAACTCCTCGCTATGAGTAACAGTGGCAGAATCTGCTCCTAGATACATGTAACATAATGATATAAAATGGGTGGAAATATAAATAAAAATTCTTTGAAGGAAACACCTCTCACTATTTATGGATATTAGCAGATTACCCTTTTACAACAGTAAGTCCACAAGAATGCAAAACAACCTGAAGAGTTTATCTGATGAATTCTGTCTTCATATGAAGCCCTGTTTAGTCTTTATCTAGTAAGCAAAGAGTGATTTTAGCTGCAGTTAATATGAAGATTTATTGACCTGGGAAGTAAATATTGAACAAGGTGAAGCCAAGGTCAATGTTTACCTAGAGGGATAATAAATCTCTATATTAACCTAAATATGAAGTGAGTGAGCTGAATTTTGCTCTCGCATCAGTGTAAACCTAAAGTAATACTAGTGAGGTCAATGGATTTGCACTGGTAAAACTGAGAATTTGAGTGTAACAATATATTTGGTATACTGAGCATTCTAAATGTAGCTATCAGAAAAATTGCTGTTAAAGTCATTATCTTCCCAAATCTAACTTTTAGTTTCTTCCTTAGACCCTAAATTCCTAAAAGGGGAATGTGGAGAAAGCTAGAAAATTCCCTGCAGTTGAATAATGGTTTCAGTGAATACAGCTGCAGTCAATCATTTTTGCATTTGTAATCTGGCTGTTAAACATTGCACTCAGATCAGTAAATATTCTAAACTCCCAGTGCATGACTATTTGCAACAAACGATGGGCCTGTAATACTGATGGTCATTTATTTTCCTGCTTTAGGTAAAATAGCTACAACAGTATAATTCGGTGAGCCTGCTAGCCTTCATTTCTATGGTGTCTCTTGAAATAATCTTGACATTATAAAGGCTTAAGTGCTTATGTCTTTATAAAAATTAATTGTGAATCCATATGGCCATGGTGCTTTATTAGTCCTCATAGATTTAGCTGCCTAGCTTATTTCATCAGGAGTTATTGGGGCCTTTAACTTATCACAGAATGACCAGAAATCAACGGTGTTTTTGATTACACTCAAATATTCTACTATGTTCTGTTCCCTATGTGACTGAGAGAATATATAGCTTTTACAAACCTCTCAGGATGCTACATGAATTTTGACAGAATTAGTATAAGTGCCTTTCTCCTTTGTTATCTCTTTAATAGATTTTTTCCTGGGTTCTCTGTCTCAGTTGTCTGGTCGAAATGCTGCTTTCTCTATTCTTGGGAACAAAGAAATGGCTGCTGTTTAACTTAATCAAGTACTCTGGTCTCTTTCTGATAGAAAGAATAGTGGCCAATTTACCTCTAGCACTATTAAGTCCCCAACAGTTTTCCTGTGTTTGATTTCTATATGTTCCTTCAGTGAAGTCTTTATTTTTCTTCCAGGCTTTCTTTTTGCCTCATTCTTTTTAAGCCTGGCACAAAAGAGATCTTAGCCTTAATATATTTTTGTTTCAGAATTCAATGTTTTTTCCTTAACTTTTTTCTTGCCATTAATTTGCAATTACATCATTTTTACCCCTTCATTTACTAGGGCTTCTGCAGATGAAAATTATCATTGTTCTTAGTGCCAAATCTTGCAGTCTTCACTTAGCCTTCATGCAATCAGAATTTCCATTGACTTCAATGGAAAAGCATTATTGACTTTAACATTTTTACCTGAATCAGAAATTATTCTAAGTCTTGCCCATTAGAAAATGTGTCCAGGATCGTATTTCACAATCAAACTTTCATATGGTCTCTGCTAACCTTAGGTCTCTAGTTTCAAATTTTAGTTACAGTTTTTATCTTGCACAGAAATAACTGACCTTAGAATATGAACATATGCTGAATAGAACAATACAGCTAGCATTTGGTTTCTGTCCCTCACTTTGCTTATGCAAGTAAACCCCTTCCAGTCAAAGGAATAACTCACACAAGTAAGGTAAACAGGATCTGACTCAAATCAGGTACCCTAGACTGCACACAAACAGAATGGCTTTATCTTTTCTGTCTTTCTAAAATGTGCAGGGTTGGGCTGTAATCCAAATTAGAAAAGGAAACAAACTGTACAAAATACATTTCTGATTATTTATGTGACCAATCTGCCTTTTTAAACACTGTCCCTTCATTGATGAGTACTGCTAATGGTTGATTTTTACATACAGAGACAGTTGTCTAGATTAGCAACTATTTGAGGGAGCAAATGTTAAATCTCTGATTGTTGTAAGGGACTGTATATGGGGAATAGTGGAATATTTGTCATTTATTCAGGACAGCAAATGCACCCTCTAAATGTTGTATATTTGAACTGAAGACTCAGCACATTTTGTATATTAAAGTAAAAATGGATGAGAATACAAAATGCTGCAGTGGATGGAATAATATTGCAATAAAATGTGTGAACAGGAAAAGTATTTCTGTTAATTCCTGTTATAATGATTCAGTTGATTTACTTTTGCTCTGTTTGCATCCCTCTTATATCTGCTGTTCATAAAATTCTAGCAAATTAGTTTATTGTTGAGAACAGTCACCAACATAGCCCGTTTTAACTGAGCAATGGAGAATATTCAGAGAAGGTGGATTTGGAATTCATTTCTGAGTATCCACTGGACCCTACATCTTGGACTTTGATTCATTGAACAGGAACATATCACAGGACCTCTGAGTCCAATCAAAATAGCTCCAGGTTCAAAGGTTTATAATGAATTTCTTGGGAACAGAGAGAGAACCAGATTTACTTATACAAAGTCTTTTAGCTAATAATTTAGAATAATAAAGATTTCAATTTGCCCACAAGCAAACAGAAATAGACATGAACTATCTCAAATAATTTATTAATAACAAATAATTTGTTCTTCACTGTAGAAAAGCAAGTCATGGCTACAGTAACCATTGTTACTTTTCTTAGGCCCTGAACCTTCAAAAGCATTCATATTACTTCACCTTAAACATGGACTACCCACATAAGTAAAGTCAGCACATTCTTAAGTCTTTGTGGGATTATGGCATTAATCAAATTCTGTGAACAAATAAAGGTTGTTTCTCTTTTTTGCAGTTTCATCATAGTTAATATTTGTTAAAACTATTTGTTGTGAATTCAAATATGTGGGTACAGCATCAATAAAACCCTTAGCTGTGTGCCTGTGGCCGGACTCTGAAATAGATGGTTTACATTTTATTTTTTAGTTTAAAATAATCCCTTTTAATATTAATGCACCTGTGAACCGGCAGCAAGTGGAAAATGTGTCGTTGAAGTCAGTGGGAACTTACATACACTCAGAATGCATATTCAAGCCTCTAAAGTTTCAGTATTATTACACTACACATTTACTGGCAGAAGACAGATGAACAATCACCGAGTTACAAAGGGAGAAGAATCCCTAGATGATACTGGATGGTTCAGAAGAACATTCAGCACTTCTAATGGAAAAAATGATATGCAACTTGAAAAAGAGAGCCAGTTCATTGAAGCTTCCTCCTTGGCATTTGGGAAAACCGTAATTAAAATGTAACAAGGAAAAAGAACAAATGTATGTTTCCCTTTTATTGTAAGCAAATTATGAATTCTCACTGTTTGCTATAAATAAATGATGCCTTTTTAAGCATGTTAGACACAATGTTTGTTAAATCTTTCTTTCATCACATCATATGCAATCAAAATAAAAACAATCCTTGATGATGAAGGATCTTTGTCTTTGTGGCACCTGCAAGCTGTAACATATGTTTTTAAAAATAATTGCTAATTCTGCAATACAGTCCCACAGAACACTTCCCAGGGGAAATAATTAAACACCCTTTAGTTCTTTGTAAGTGAAACCTGTAAATTTAACTCGCCGCTTTATTTCCATTATTGTCTCCTTTTTCAGGATCAAAAATCTGACAATATAAATAAATCTTCACTAAGTTGTAATTGATATTTCCCAAATGATATTTTATAACAATACACAGCAGTTGGAAATACTGGTCTTGGTCAGCAGACAGCTGTTTGACTGAATGAGTTTGTGATTCTGAGAAGGCATTTTACTTTAAGCCATAAAGCAAGTGTGCTTGCAATGGAGTATCTGTTTCTACTCGCTATATGTTTCTACTCAGTACTAACTTCTTTGCTGAATCTCAATATAAGATAGAGAAAAGGTTGAAGTACAGCAAAGTTCACAGGTGTAGGTATAAAAGTTCAACTGTTTCAGCAACAAATATGTTCTTCCTGCATTTACAATATATGCTGAATACTCCTGATTTCATAACATAAGCAAACATGTGAACAGAGCTTCTGTGACTTAAAATGCGCATGTCCAACAGAGTGACTAGGCATTTTAGCACATCTCATTATTTCAGTACACAACACAGAATAAATACCTCCTTCTGCTTCCCCCCCGTGAAACTGTGTTCATGTAAACAGATGAAATACATGCCTAATGGGATGGAAAATTCAGAAACCTCATATTCCTGGTTCATGCATTATGAGACAAAATATTTCCAGTTTTCTATGATGAAGTGCTTTCCTTTTTATTGCCATAAAGTGAGTTCTATCACTTTGATTTCTTGACTGTATTAGCAGTGTGAATAGGAAGATATAATTGATCACAACTTGCACAACACATAAAACAGCCTTTAGTTAGATTTGGCCTAGAGGCAATGTCTACACTACAGATTTCTGTCAGCATAGCTAGGAATATGAAGAGGTGATCTCTGACTGAATCAACTGTGCTATTAGGAGTCCCCTGTACAGACACAATTATACAGGAGATGTGTCTATGGTTTGGGGGTTTTTTACCAGTAGAGTCTGTGAGGAGTAGTTTTACAATACCAGTACCAGGCATAGCTTTGTGAGTAGAGGCTGCTCCCATGGTTGGAGGTTTGTCAGTATGCTATAGCTAGTGTTCCAGTAGTGATAGAGTGCTCTATGCGGATATGGCAAAATACACACACAGAGGTAAGTATATGTAGCAGAGATGCAAACACCCCTAGGTATGTGTAAATCAGACTTGTAAATACATAAACCCTGACTTGCACATATGTACCAGGCAGGTTACTGCAAAGTGGGAATGTGGAATGTGTGTTATTTTGTACATTTCGTCCTACAATGAGTAACAAAATTTAACTGTCATCTTGTGTTATCATCACCAGACTTTCCTGGACTTTTCTCTGTTATTATATTCATAATGTTAAGATTCCCTATTAATTAAATGTCAATCTTTACTAGTTGAGCCAAACCATTCAATAAATACCAGTCCAAAGTGAATGCCATAAAGGGTGGAACTTGCATTATTTTTATTACAAATTATTTGGTCCATGATGTTTGATCAAATCAGCCAGTTACTGAATAACTGGAAAATACCATAGCTAGAAAAGATTTTAGTCCATATTATCCTGACTATAAATTTACCATTTTTTGCTCTTCAAAAGAAACATAAAAATTGTACTTGACTTACATACAGGGTCAACTTATAATCAATCCCCAGACCATTTTGGCTTTTGTATTATTTTTATACATGTAATTAAAAATACCAAATCAATTTTAGCACAGTTTTGATTTTAGAATTTGTAGTATATTTAACCCTTTTGTTTCTTTCCTTGGTTATTTAATTCTCCTGTGGGTCTTTGTAAAAGCAACAGCAGTTCAAAAGTTTTAACTGTAGTTACCAACTTATATCGGGAAACGGCTGTTTTTCCTCAAATTGAACCTGAAAATATGAGGTTAATTTATATGAAGGGTCAATTTTTAATTGGTACAATATGGTATACTCACTCATTCTGTTGTAATTCATGTGCCTGCCATTTCCCTACATTTCTCCCTGCACCCTGCACTTGATCTGCCTTCAGTTTCATAGTTTCTAGGGACGGAAGGGACCTAAGTAGATCATCTAGTCCAACCCCCTGCCATGGCAGGAAAGAGTACTGGGGTCAAATGACCCCGGCAAGGTGTTCATCTAACCTCTTCTTAAAACCCCCCAGGCTAGGAGCCTGCACCACTTCTCTTAGAAGTTGATTCCAGATCCTAGCCGCCCTGACCGTGAAGTAGCACCTCCTGATATCTAGCCTAAACCTAGCCTCTGCCAGCTTGTGACCGTTATTCCTGGTCACTCCTGGCAGTGCTCGGGGGAACAGGGACTTCCCCAATGCCTGCTGATCCCCCCTGATTAGTTTATAACAGGCCACTAGATCCCCCTTCAGCCTTCTCTTGTGGAGGCTGAACAGATTCAGTCCCGTAGCCTCTCCTCATAGGGCCTGCCCTGCTGCCCCCTGATCATGCGAGTGGCCCTCCTCTGGACCCTTTCCATGTTGTCCACATC
>NW_017728886.1:31953704-31976466 GCF_001723895.1 Crocodylus porosus
TGTGCCCTCCTGCTCCCTTTGATCCTCGTTGGGATTACCTTCCTTTGGGCTTGGAGGATCGTCTCCTTAAGGAGCCACCACTCTCCTTGGACACCGGGCTCCCCTCCCCTCCGGGACCTCAGTGCTTCCCCATGTTCTGACATGTCCAACTTCAAGCCAGAACAGTGACCATATTACTGTTCTATAGATATATCTAAGTCAGTCATTCTCAGTCAGGATGCCATGAGCACCTTCTAAGGGTATTGCTCAATATTATCACTGTTAGGTACAGAAATGCCCATAAGATAAACAGTATCCAAACAGGCATCCATAGCGTCAAAAACATGTTGCTCTACTGTAGTCTTTCTGAGGTCTTTGCAATGAAAGAATTGCTCTATTTTTTCCATGGTCAAAAAATGATTAAAAGCTAAGAGTTTACATTTTCTGAGCAGTGACCAGTCTAACAAGGTTGTGAACTACTGATATAAGTATTTACTAAGTGTGGATGTCCATACATGAAGAAACCTGTTTGAAGTAGGAAAGTTCTATAGGCCTCCTGTTTCTCATCAAAGTGTCTTGTTTTTTGTTTTATTCTGCTGATAACAAATCTTAATCATGAAATTCTGAATGCTGCTGACACATACAATAATCATTGCACTTCTCTAGCCACTTATGAGAATCTCAGCAACCCTGGCAGTAAATTATTATTCTTAATTGACGGATGAGGACAATGAGGAGGCACTGGGAGGCTGAGTGACTTCCACACGATTAGACAAAGAGGTCCTGATTCGGGAAAGCGTCTCTTGGCAGAACTTGAGCAGTATACATTCATATATTTAAAACAACATTTCTGATGCATCAAGATTGCCAGCAAATCTTTTTTTTTTATCTGCGTCTATTAGCTGCTGCTGAGGAGTCTAGTAGAATTTTTTCCATAGCCAAAATGGAAAGCCATAATGTTTTGCAAAGCTTGTGAAAAGTTCTCATTCCAACCCAGAAGAACTCACCGCCTAATTCAGACAAGTATCAAAACTGTCACTTCTCTCCACTGTGCTGCAGATATCAACTGAACAGTCATCAAACTAGGACAACTTTCAGCTACTCTAATCTAGGCTATAATTAAACCAGTGACCTAGAATAGGGAAGTCCAGCTTTTGAATGACAGGGGTCCACATGCTGTGCAGGCCACAGACCCTGGGGCTATATGCCGTGTGGGCAGCCCTCCTGGGAGTCTCCCCCTGCACAGACAGCTTGGGCAGCCCAGGTCCCCACCACCGCACAGGCAGCCCAGCTCCTCCCTGTTGCATGAGCAAAACCGGTGGCCCTGTTCCACAATGACAGTGTGAGCAACATAGCCTCCCTCCTGGCTACATGGACAGCATGGAGAAACCAGCCTTTCTCTTCCTCTGTGGGCATCTTGGATTTACCACATGCACAGTGCACTCCTGGCTCCACCCCACCCCAGGAGCAGGGGAAGGAAGCAGAAGCTGGAGAAGGGAGGGAGACTTTAGAGACTCTGGCCACCACAACAACCAGAGCCAGACAGAAGCTACAGGACCACCTGTTAATAATCCCTGATGTGCCAGATGCAGCCCTCAGGCTACAGTTGAACAGCCCTCACCTAGAAGTTAAGAGCATTGTAACCTGAATTATAAAGTCGTGTATAATTCAATACCTCTACCAGTACCTTAATCCAAACAACTGTCGGGAATGTTGCAGGGTTTCCTGCACCAGGCTTCCAGGTACGCTACAGTTCTCTGGTCTTGTCAGCCAACCTTTGAAACTGGAAACCATTCTTATATTGCACTTTCAGATTCCAAAGGAAACATTAATGTTTTTCCTAACATGATTTCTAAGATTTCCCAAACCTGGCCTGGCTTTTATTTATGTTTTCTTAATATAATCTGCACTGGAAATACATTCCAGTCTGAACACATTCATGGTAGCAGGTGTGGGAGATGAGCACTTATTCACTATGGGAGCTACCTGAAACATACGGTAAGCTAGTTCAATCACGTTCAGGACCCATTTTTCAATTGCTATATTCACAGACTTCGACCTGATCTACACCCTGAGAGACAGAAGCTTGTTTAATTGGCTGTTGTTGACTTTCCTTCAAGGATGTCAGAAGAGAAGAGGTAGCCCAGAGGCAGAATATTGTATATTAGTCTAGTGCTGTGCATGGATCTGACTGACACTTTCCTTATTCCTTTCTAGGTAGTATTACCACTCTGTCTTACAGTGTTTTATTGTCTTCTGGATTTTCTATGCCTTAATAAATTCAAAGTGGACTGTAGTGTGAGGGTAGGAATATCTCATATAAACAGTCATTCAAGTGCCTGGAAAGGATATAGTTTTAAAATATTTTTCTGCTGCAGCCAACAACACAGCATTTTAATTATGATTCTAATATATTTGTGTGGCAAAACCTGGCAATTTTTATGACAAAGTACCCTGATTGCACAAAGCATTTTTAGGACTAATAAAACCTCTACAGAAAAATTGCAGAAAACATATTAAGATACAATTCCTGCATTCATAAGTAAATAATCAAATAGCATGTGGTGGTGATGGTTATATGAAAAATGTGTTTAATGTAAATTGATTTTGTGTTATCAGAATAATGTTAAGAGAAGCTCTCCTGTACCTCTGAGCATCCGCCATTGCACTGCCTGCTGCAGTTTATGCCTTAATCTTGTGAGATTTACACAGCATTTTAATTTTCTGTCTTGGTTGCATTTACCAGATGGGAGGTACTTATTCTAGTTTCTATTAACTTCAACATCATGTAGTAACAATAGCAAAAAACAGGACACTAACAAAAGCCAGAAACCAAGCATGACTCAGTTAAAATATGGATGCGTCAATATTAATCACGCTTCTCTGTCCATCTGCATCCTTATTTTTGTGCTTATTACTGTAGTGACATCAGTGATTTCTCTCTCCCTCCCTTCTATATCAGCAAGAGCCAGGCTTAGGGTTTTGCTTTTCTGAGGACACCAATAGGAGAAGTGATGTGAGAAAGCACGATGCTATAAGAAAGCTTGGCTGAAAAGGTGAATGGCATTGCATTGTGAATGCTGTGGGCTTGGTCACCCCATGTGAATTCACCACCTGAAGTAAAACAAATTCCTCCTAGCATTAAAATAAGAACCTTCTGACCATGCACTATAACCAATGACTGGACTGAACAGTCTACTTTCCTTGGTAAGCTCCTTTCTTTTGCCTCTGATTTTAAAGGGTTGAGCTAATTGTCAAAGCTTAACAAATAATAATTAATCAACACAAAAATGGAACCAGGCTTTGTGATAAGTACCTCAAAAAGCAACGTAATCTGGTAATAAATAGCAATTGGTAGTCACCAGAGTAAGCAATTGGTAGTCATCAGAGTAAGTAATAAGGCATACAGTAAACATATATATTTGATAAATTCCATCCTAGCTGCCATCAAAGTGCTCAAACACAATGAAGTCCACTCCATTTGATCAAAAGCATTTTTGGTAGCCATTGAGCAAAAAGAAAGCTTTGCAAGAGCCACTTGCTAGTTACACATGATTAATCAGTCACCTGAAACTGATAAAAGAATTTACTCCTGTAATGAAACACCTCAGGCTGAGGCTTGACAAATTTACAACTGTTTGCAAATAATTAACTCTTATGTTGAACCAAATTTTGGGCATCAGATTGATTAGTGGAATTAGCTCATTTAGAAGTAAAATTTAGCATCTCTTTAATCTCCGTGGAAAAAAACATGCTAGGTAAACCGACCAAAAGAGAAAAATCATCACATGAACAGAGAGATGTAGACTCTCTCTCTAGGTACCAGGATTAGGAATCTCCCCTAGGGTTAATAGGAGGCCAGCATTCACTGATGTCATGCAAGACAGTAGTTAGAGAAACACCAGATAAGAAAATACCAGGGTCCATGTCCTTGTTTGACTTCACCAGGCACTATGTTGAGTGTAATGCTCCTGGTGAACCAGAAGGGGTCAGCTGCTTCATAGGGAAATGGACTGGTGGTGAGAGGGGCCTCTAAAGAGTACTTCTACAGAGCCTGTTCTGTGTAGAGCTACATGGATCTTGATCCCCATAGATCTAGCTATGCACATAGGCAAGTCCTAGATAGTCAGAAAATTAAATACTAAGCACTAGGGCCAATTACCCTCATATACTGCAGAAATGAAGCAGTTGCCATAATGGATGAATCCCATATCTATGAGTTAAAAGCACTCCTTGGTTCTTTTAGTGATATTTACTTCAAAGGCTAGGTTTCAAGCCGAGTAACCAGGTTTGTTCCTTCACGGTCTTGTTCCTTGGGCGGTCATTTGCATCTGTGCAAAATGTGTCCAAAACACTACACATTTAAATGGCTGCAGCTCTATACCTGCTTCAGCATTTGCCCCCTGGGACACAAAGTGATAGACAACTGAAACTCTAACCCAGTATTTTACCAGTTTGCATCTTCTAAGAAGAGAGTAAACAGGAGCCCCCAGTTCTGAAGACTTGTATGAATATGATTTAAGGATCAGAAATAACTGTCCCTAAAATGATAAACCTTTTGTAAGTCCTTCTAAATAAAAAACTAATATCTGATCATAGGCATAGCAAGTGAAATAACACAGATATGATGTATGTGTAACAGAGCTTTCAGGAGGTCCTAAGACTTGGTAGATAAAACAAAACTATCTAAACAGAAAGATTTTGTCCCTGCCTTTTCCCAGATCTGATGTATGTGAATCTGCATTGCCCCAGGAACAAATCATACTGAGGAACCAGTCATCAGAAGCCAGCGGACAAGGCAGTCTGGCCTTGGTTCAGAGAGAAGCAATCAAAAAAATCAAACAATTGGTAGTCACCAGAAGAAGTAATAAGGCATACAGTAAACATATATATTTGATAAATTCCATCCTAGCTGCCATCAAAGTGCTCAAACACAATGAAGTCCACTCCATTTGATCAAAAGCATTTTTGGTAGCCATTGAGCAAAAGAAAGCTTTGCAAGAGCCACTTGCTAGTTACACATGATTAATCAGTCACCTGAAACTGATAAAAGAATTTACTCCTGTAATGAAACACCTCAGGCTGAGGCTTGACAAATTTACAACTGTTTGCAAATAATTAACTCTTATGTTGAACCAAATTTTGGGCATCAGATTGATTAGTGAAATTAGCTCATTTAGAAGTAAAATTTAGCATCTCTTTAATCTGGGGCCAGTATTTGCAGAACTTGACAGGAAAGCAAAAAGAGAGAAAAAATAACTAAATATGCAGTGAGCCAATCAGGTGCAGAAGTTTTCATAACACAGGGTTTGGCTAATTTATTCCTATCTCTTCTTACTGTATCACAAACCTGCTTTAACAAAGCAGCAACAACAGGTGACAATTCAGGCAGGATCCATACTAAAAGAAACAATTTTGTTCTGTCCCATTTTTGCAAAACTGTCTGTAATACACTTTGGAACCCTTTCTGATTTCCTTCTCCTTCCGTGACTGGATACTTTGTTATGTGCCCTGCCACTTAGCCACATCATGAAACCAGACACCACTGTGAGGAGGGCCGGACAAACATGAAAAAAATAAAAAGGTCATTATTTGGTACTTGGCAAGTTACACTGCAATCAGAAAACTTACCTCTTGGCAATCAGAACAATCTGGTGTCATCAGCACAATCCTAGGTTTCATATAACACTTTCTGTACAGCTTTAAGAAAGACAGCTATAAAAATATTCACCTCTGTTTTCCTTTTACACAAAATCTTAGGAAAAAAAAGAAAAGAAAAAGAGGAAAAAAAGAAAACATTGAACTGGAGTGATACATACAAGTAATATGTGCCTTCAAAACAGACCATTTTTTAAATTTATGCATAGCTAAGTTTTGCCTGTTCAATATTCTTTGAGATTAAGCAATAAAAAGAAAAATTATATATATTTCACCTAAGCATGGAAATTTGGCACACATTTGACATACGTGTCAGGGTTTGCTAGAGTCCTGACTAAGGCCTTCTCTTGCACCATCAAAGCTTGCTATGAACCAGTCCTGTGTCCTTCCATCCAAAGTGACTGCCTTCAGTCATGTGAACACAATGGTCTAACGGTGAGAAATGCTAAACACTTTCTAATTCTAGAAATATAGGAATGGGGGACTGGAAGCAAGAGGATCATTAAGTCCAGTCCCCTGTGATCACCATGTACCAGACCTTTAATGCAAAAGAGTTTGCAAGAATATTTCCTCCATCTCCTCCCACACATCACAATGCAAAACCACCCTCCCACTCCATGACAAACTTAAGCAGCTTGGAACAAAGGCTCAGGCAAAGAATCAAAAAACTCTATGCCACAGGATGTGAGGAGGAGAGACAAAGACCTCAGCCATGCCCAAAACACTTTAAAATAAAGAGTTTTATAGCAATACTAGTTCTCATCATAGACTAAATTTTTCCCCTAACATGGGTGAATGGAAAACTCATTCAATAACATCCCACTTTTGGTTTCAGATAATTAACTATGAATTTCCTAATTTTGTTGCATATGTGGCACTATGTTATTACATATTAGTATTTGTTAATAATATTCCCAAAGGTCTTTTTATCTGGGGTAATTTTCCAACCTCTGTAGCTATCAATAATCTTTAAGGGCTGGTGACAGCCACTGGTAATCCTTTGCATTACCAAGTGAAGAAATCAGTCAGTCTGGTTCTCTTATTCCCCACATAGGCAGGGAGTGCTGCTGAAGAAATATGCCCTGTTGCTCCAGAGCGGCTGCCCAGGCTAAGGAACAGGTTTCATAGGATCTCCCGGGCTTGAAGCAACAGAGGTAAATGAGAGGAGAAATAACCAATAGTAAATGATAGTGTTGCTTGTGGACAGAAAGGTTGTGGGTGAAGGGCTTTCCTTTCATTCTTATTGCATGGGGGATGATTGTTGTGACTAAGGGTCCAATGGTTAGCGAGTGACAGCTCCACTTTTGAAGCATTAGGCAGCTCTAGAAAAACTGTTCAGATGAACCGTCTCTGTTTCTCCAGCTATTACTCAGATAAAGAGGCCACAAGACGCACACAAAAAGATTGGGGGAGATATCTCTGATATTACTCCTGCATGTCCCTGCTGTTGCTTATAAAACCAGAAAGGAATATGACAAGGTCTCAGAAAAGGTGTTCTCTCTTCAGGATCTCAGTAGTTCTTCCTCAGCCCTTCAGAAGGCTGGTGCATGGTTCTCCAACATGGCTCCATGAACATGGAGCACCACAACCAGGTATAGCCACTAATTTACATATCAGCTTATACAGCACTTTGGATCCATCAGGATGAACAGCGCTAGACAGCTAGATAACTCTGGCACAATCTCTGGAAAATGGAGAAATAAACAGGGAGGAAAATCATAAAAAAAATTGTCAAAGTTCTTTTCACATGCACTCTTAGGAGGTGTTGGTTGATAAAAACTTCGCAAAAATAATTCATCACAGTTTCAACATGCAAAATGTTTCAATAAATCTTAATTATCACAATCTTAAAGCTGTAATAGTTTAAACACAATAATTGAATGCCAACTTTAAGAAAGCTAGAAGCTGAAATGAAACAAGAATTGAGAGACAGAAGGAGCCCATTGTTATTAGATAATAAAAGACGTACTCGACAGAGTGACAGTTCTTAAATGATATAAATCTCAGTGGAGGAACTTTTGCACTGTCCTACAGTGGATATTGCTAGTGAATATTTGTGTCTTGCTGGTTCTCCAAGAGGAAGTAAGTGCTAGCAATGTGGCTGATTCTGTTTGGATGATCACTAATATAATTTAAACAGACAAGGATTAATAGGCTGTAACCGCAAGAGAGAAGGTGACAAGGATCACAATCAGGTCCCCTGTGTGGAAAATACAGAAAATGTCTGTGAAGATCCATTTAGTTAAGTGGAATGGAGAACTGTGCAGGGTATATCTGGGGATGGTTGCACATCCCAGAGGATGCCTCCTGGGATTTCTGTGCTAAAAAGAATGGGTTGGGGCAGGTAAATAGTAACAGTGTTTGTCCTCCTAGAGTCAAGATATGAGACTGAAAAATTGTTCATGCTCTAAAGTAAGCAAGCAAGGCTTCTCTCTGACCCACAGGATAACTCACACATTATAGATAATTTTGCAGAACTTAGAAGGTCTAAAGGAAAGAAATGTCCAAGTGATCTTCTCAGCAATATTTCCCATTCCACACTGAAAGAAGGAAGAAGATTCAGAAAGTAAAATAGTGGCTAGGTTAGCAGTATGAAGTATAGGAAAGTTTTTTGTGGGACACTGGATTGCCTTTTATGGCTAGACAGGGTCAAACCGTCTCAGTAGAAGAAGATCTAGAACAGGCTGGTGAAACCAGTAAAGAGGATGTTCAACCAGCAACAAAAACGTGATGGTGAAAAGGGGGAAAATTAAGTACCATATTTACTCAGTTTATCATGGGGAAAACAAAGCCTTATCTTAGAACTGAGTATCAGACCACCCCAGCTGGGAGCTGTGAAGAAAGCTAAGCAGAAAGCCTGGCTGAGACCAGAAGAGAGTCAGCAACTTTCAAATTCCTGCTTCCAGCATCTGCTCCTTGCATGGTGCCCTACGCCATCACCCTCACTTGCAGAGAGCCAGGCAGGGAAGGAATCTGGGTGCTGCTGCTGGGGTCTCCAGCTGAGCTGGTTTCCCTTCACAGCTGGTCCCCATAGCTCCCAACTGGAATGGTCTGAATCCCAGCTGATGCAGGCATGGGGGGCCCCAGAGCTGCTCCTGACCTGCAGCTGCTCCTAGCTGCAAGGAGCAGCTGTGCAGGAAAACAGGCTCAGCAGCACACAGATTCTGCCTTCCAGCTGGCAAGAAAGACAGGGAAGGGGAGCTGGGTAGAGAAGGAACCTGTGCACTGCTGAGCCAGACTGGTCCCTGCAGTGTATGTCAGAAGTGGCTCTCAGGCTCTCCCTGTGCGCAGATCAACTGAGGAAAGCAGTGGAAGTGGAGGAGGGGGCAGGCAGGGAGGCAAGCAGGAGGGGCAGGTAGCAGGGTGGGAGGTAAGTGGTGTGGGGGGCAGTCACCAGGGAAGCAAGGTGCAGGAGTCAGGCTGCCTGTTCCTCATGCTGCCTTCCTCCCCACTACTTTCCCCCTACCCCTGCTTCCCTCCCCACTGCTGCTTTCCCACCACCTATCCCCCTACCCTCCACCACTGCTTTCCCCACTGCTTGCCCCCCTGCTGTTGCTTCCTGTTACAGGGGCGGCAGGGGACAAATTTAAGATGATCCTCTATTAATTAGATTCTAGACATAAGAGGTCATCTCAGCGTGAAGCCTTCTTGGACGTACATAAATACAGTATTAATCTAGCATAAAACCAATATATAAAAAATTAAATTAATCAAGACTCTCAGGGATATGAAGAGAAGAAAGTCTTGACATACCTTTATATTAATGCTATGTATCATGCAGGTTAATAAACCAGAGAACCTGGAATTGTTTCTTTATGAGCATAAATTCAACCAAGCTTCATCAATGAAGTTAACAGTGATGATATAATATTCATTTTCTTTTATAAGACATTTGACTCAATACCACATAACATTTTTCTTAAGAAACTAGAACAATACAGACATAGGTGGCAGAAGGCTGGGGCTAACAGGGCTCAGCCCCACCCCACCCCCCACCCCCCAAGATGCAGAGCAGCGGGTAGGGCGGCAAGGCATCCCGGCCATGGGCTCTGGGTGGCTGCAGCAGGGGGGACACACACAGCCAGGATCGCAGCCCAGTGTGTAGATCACTGGCTGTCCAGCAGGGCAGGCAAATACTGAAGGGGAAGGGGCAGGGGACAGGTGGCAGATCAAGGCCCCCATGGTAAGGGAGGGAGCAGGGAAGAGGGAGGGGCAGATGCTGGGGTGAATGGCACCCCAACCAGGCCGGTGGGTAAGACAGTCAGAGCCCAGGTAGTTCATCCAGTGGCACGGTGGGGGGCTCCTATCACTGTGCGCGCCCTGGTGGGGGCCGGGGGGGCACATGCCCCCCATCTATGCATAGGGCAGAGGTGGCTGCCACTGTGTGCTGGGCTCTACACTACTACAGCTGTCCTGGGAGCAGTGCAATGTCATATGCCTGCTGCCGCTAGGCTGCATGACATCCCCTGCCTGCCCCACAGTGGGACACACATGGTGTCGTGCAGCTCTTGAGGCAGCTGCACCAGCAGTGGCACATGAAGCACAGCATGGAGCAGCAGCCACATCCACCCTGCATATAGATTGGGGGGGCATGTGCCTCCCAGGCCTCCACTGGGGTGCATGCAGTGGTGGGAGCCCCTGCACCTCTGGACAAGTTGTCTGGGCTCCATTTGTCCCACCACCTGTTCTGGCTGGGGCCCCATTCACCACAGCCCCTGCCCCTACCTCTGCCCTGCTCCCTTCCTCACTGCTGAGGCCTCAGTTTGCATCCCACTGGCCTTTTCCCCTTTCCCCACCCCTTCCCCCATAGACTTTCCTGCTAGGTGAGGAAGGCATGTCAGAGTGCACACATGCTCACATGCTCTCAACCCCAACTTAAATAATTTTTTCTCCTTCTGCCTATGAATACCAATGAACATGGTACCTATTAAAGGGATCAACAACTAGCTAATGCTATATTTCCATGTATAATTATAAATAGGAATGATTATCAAAAGGGTACGTTCCTAGAGGGGCCCTGTAGGGATTAGATTCTTGGTCTACTTCTATTTAATATTTTTAGTAGTAAGAGGGTGTGTCACCACATGTATTTACACCAGCTTACATTTACTGCACAGTAACTTACTGTGCAGTAAGTGGGAATAGATCAGCATCTACACATGCAGTCAGTAAAGTGCATTAACACTGTGTGGGGGCTGACTTGGGACTAAAGTAGTCCCAAGTCAGTCCATACACACACAGAGTTTACTGCACAGTAAGGCATCTACTTTTGTGTTACTGTGCAGTAACTAATCAGGCATAAATTTGATACCTGCATGATACAAGTATCAAAGTTACACTCAAATTGGCATAAATCACCATATTTATTGAGCAGTACAGGCACGCACATGTAGATGTACACCCATGCTGTGCAGTGATTTTGGTTACTGCACAGTAAATGCACACATGTAGAGGAAAATAAAATCCATTCCTGACTAATTTTGAAGATGACACAAATAATAATGAGGACAGGTTACAGCTGTAGATTGATCACTTGGTAATCTGGGCACAATCCAACAAGAACATAGACATATTTTTAACATGATGGGGACTGTATCCTGGCAAGCAGTGATTTTCAAGATGGTGGATAGTCATGATGGATAGTCAGCTGCACACGAACTCATAATACACTGCTGTAGCTAAAAGAGCATGGATGTATAAATAAGGAAACAACATGTAAGAGAAGAGTAGGGAGGTTATATCACCTCTGTAGTTGGCACTACTATGACTACTACTTGCATCCATGCTTCAAGAAAGATACTGAACAATTGGAGAGGGTACAGAGAAGAGCTCCCAGACTGATTAGAGGATTGGAAAATATGTTGTGTAGATGATTACAAGGAGATTAATTTGGTTAATTTTGCAGAGATAAATATAAGACATACATTGATCATAATCTGTAAGTGCCTACATAGGGAATGGAATTTGCTCCATCTAATTGACAAGGTATTGCTAGATCCAATGGCTAGAAACTGAAGCTAGACAAACCCAGAGTATCAATAGGAAACAAACATAATTGTTTTAAATAGAAAAAATAATTAGATGTTGGAACAATTTTACCAAAATCTAGTTCTTCAGGGATGGAAATATTTAAAATCAAGATAGGGTGTTTTTCCAAAAGGTACACTAGTTTCATCCACAGCTATTGAACTTGAAGGATTAATTAATTACAGAAGGAATTAATTACTTAAATCAGCGTTAGGCATAAAGTCAGGATTAAGAGTCACAATGGTCTCTCCTGGCCCTAAAATCTATGGAGCTGTGGATATAGAGTGATGCAAAAAGCTTTTTTGTCTAGCCAGACTGTAAGCTTGAAATCCACATGGTTACTGACAACTCCCAACTGTCAGTAAAGTAACAACAAGCTGTTTCACAGCAAGCGTTACATGACTGATGTATCTACAACTGCACTTTTCCAAACAGATGGGGGGAAAATGCATCAGGCTCAAATCAAATTAGGCTTGACAGATTACGCAAAAGCAATTTAACACATCCTCCAAATTCTGAGCAACTTCCAAATACAACATCTCAACCAAGAACAAAAGTTCATGGTGATGCTCAAAGAGCTGCAAAGATTGGATATGAAACTGGATGTAATTGGACTCAAACATCTTTCTCGGGTCCTGGAAGAACTCCAAGTTTTTTTGATGCAAGACCCCTATGTCAGTGTTGCCACACCTTGTTTAACCTTAAAGATAGGCACTTTTGTGAAAGCCCACTGTTTGACCTGCATAGCTGTGTCTGCAGAAGTACATGGTATTCAGACAGTGCTTCCCTTGTAACCAAGCTGGTGATTACATTTAGAAAGGATACACTTTTCCCATTATGAAAGAATTGAACATTGGAAAGTGATATATGTAACATCTACAGAGCTGGAAAATATACTGTAGCAAAAATTAACCCTACATCTTCTGCATGCTGTTTTTTGTACTGGCAAAACTATGTCAATGAAGAGTGTAATTTTCTTTTTACCAATATAGTTATACAGGAACAGCCGCCAAAGTTAACACGGTTATACTGACATAAAGGTGCTTTACATTGGTGTGGATTGGTACAGATTATCCCTTCTCCCACAGAGGAACAAGATACACTGTTATAAGAACAGTTATATAAGTGTGCATACATCCATGTAAAGGGACTATATAACTTTAATTCTATCAGTCTAGTTAAAATGGTAAAAGTCTGTATACAGTTAAGGTGTCAGAAGGTTATATAAGTCTATACTGTGAATACTTACAGGAGTTAATCACACTCAGAAAAATAGTTTATAGGGTTCAAAAATAGCCATCCCCCCAAAAAAACTCAGGAGAATATGAGTGAGTTTAACATTTTAAAAAATTATTGCTGAGCAATTTTATTTGTCAGCAGTAAATCAATCACTCAAAGTGCAACAAACAGGTGTCTGTTTTTATAGCAGCAATAATCAAATAAGTCTTTTTCTCAATAAAATTACTTTGGGATTATTTTATAACCAGCCTGGTGCTCTTAGATAGTATTTAACTTTATCAGAACAGCAAGTTCTGTCCATAACTTAAGGCCTTTAATTCTTCATAGAACTGCCGTGGTCAAGAGAATAGTGGGGACTTCTTCATTTTATTATTACTTCTTTAAAGTAAGATAGAAAATAAAAAACATGCATACACAAACCCCCAGTGATTAGCAAGACATTTGTAACATTCTTTGAGGTACCAGCAGCAAAATAACTAATCAGGTAGCAATCCCCTGCCTGGTAACTGAACAAAGGAGAGATCTTGAGAGGAACATGGCTGACAAAGAAGATGTAGAAAATAACATGGCAATATTCATGTTGATGAATATCAAAACACCAAACAGTCTTCAAAGGCATTGATTTGGAATTACACAAATGACTGTACATCATCAGAGCAGTTAAAAGTCTGCAAGCATTTTACCTGGTACAAAGATGGAAAACGCACTAAAAAGTGTGTGAAGAGCAACTAAAAGATGTGATTCATGTCAAACAGAAGAGATGTCATTCATTGCCCAAAGGGAAACATATACATGATTCCTGAATTCCAGTGAGACAAAATAATATCATCTGCTTTTCATCTTTATAATGCTTTACAGACACTGCACTTAATTTAGACTTGGCTTATTCCAGCTTCTACCAGCAGAACCCAGACAGGAGCTGGCTGCCCTGCAGGGTGCCCATCATCCTTCCTCTACTGGGCATCTTACAACTGACTACAGAAAGACACAGGGCATGTATTGATTAAACATATCCCTCTTTCAGCTCTTGCTGGTAGAACTCATATGGTGCCCAGAGAGCCCTTTTCAACTGCCCTACCTCAGCAATCCTCTAATGGAAGGGCAGGTGTAAGCATTGCCTGTCCTTCCCCACAGATAAATGCCCCTGGAGTGCTGCAGCCCCTGTGTCCCGGTTAGAATGCACCTGTGCCAGTATTGCCTCTGAAGGCCCAAGATCTGCATCCTTCAAACTACGTAAATAGAAAGCTGTGATGAATAAGCTTGAAGGTAACTATTAAAAAATACAGTGAAAAACCAAAGTAAAAAATTTCATCTAAAAGCCTAATGCCTGCTTCACCCGGTGTAGCAATGCCTTCATGAATCCACTTGGCATGGTGCAATTTCCCAACATTCTTTAGCTAGCACTAAAACTAATATGATGTAATTCACTTTAGCCTGTCTTAGTCTTGGACCGTATGAAATGCTCCCACACTTACAGGGCATGTCTACACAAGATGCATTAATGTGCATTAGCCTAAATTAATGCACATTACAGGCATGCATCTACATGTGTATGCCCTTAATACACATTAAAAATAGCAAAATTAGACTAATTGTGCCGAAATTTAGTACCTGCAAATGCAGGTATTCAAATACAGGTATCAAATTTAAGCATTATTAGTTAAAGCACATTAACACATGTGTAGACATGACTCCAGCACTAACTTTAGTGCTGGGTCTGCTTAGACACTAGGGGCATATGGCATTGCTGCAGGGGCTTGGCATGTGTAGACACCTGCCAAAAATCACTTAATGTACATTAATTTAGTTGTGCTTAAATGCACATGTAGATGCACCCAGTATGTTTCAAATTCATAGCCAGAAACCTTGTCAGAATGGTGAAAGACTGTCCTATTTTAGAGGATCAGAGCTCACCCCTGCAAATTACTATCTTAATGTATAAGTACTTTGTATAGTTAAATGCAAATCTGATACCACTACCCTTATTTGCTGAAGCTTTTCATGCTCACTCCCTATGAGAAAGAATTATAGAATCAGGCCCTTACTTACAGATGAGCTGTGCTATGATGTATCCTTTAGATTTACCTCCTCTGGATCTGTCCCTCATGAGGGCCAACCTTTTTGGCAGGGGTACCATAAATTAGCCCCACTCCCTCCCCAAGTGCCATGCCAATGCTTTTCCCCTGCCCCATTGGCTGCTCTGTTTTTAACTTCCTGCCCTGTGTTCCCTGTCCAATTTGCTACTCTGCTTTCTGCTCCCTGCTCTATCTGCCACTGTGCTGCTTGTCTCCTCCTTCATCTGCCACATGCCCCTTTATAGAGGCTATCTGTGCCACTTCTGGTACCCATGCAGCAGGTTAGCAACCCCTGTCTTAAGGGGAAGAGGCTAAAGTTGGTTCCCATTTTGAGAGGGCCCAAAGATCAATCAACAAGTGCTGAAACAAAGTATTTGTGACATGGGGCGCGTCTACACATGCAAGCATGTGTGCTTGCAGCAGCTCACACAGAAGCGGTGCAAATTTGAGCCAGGGCTTTTTGCCTCGGAGCATGTGCTCGGAGATGTGCTCTGTTGTGGACCAAATTGTGCCACTTGGGGCAAATAACCCTGCCTGGCTCCTCCCGGAACTTCAGCCAGGGAGAGCCAGAGCCTGGGGCCAGCACCTGTGCTGTCCCCAGCAGTATAAAAAGCTGCCCTGTCCTGGCCCCAGCAGTATAAAAAGCCACCTTGGCAAGCAGCTCAGGGCTACTAGCTCTCAGGAGCTTCTGAGGCCCAGCCAATTGGTACCTGAGAACACTACCCCTTGTGCCAGCTAGATTGCTGAAGCAGCCGTGAGAGTTCCCTGCACCCTCTACCCACTGCAGCAGTCTGGCAGTGGGGGCTGCTGCCTGGCTGTGACCTGCTGCGCACCTGCCAGACTTGGATGGGGACTGCACAGCCAGGAGAGGCATCTGCCCCTCTGGGCCAGCTGCCAGTGGACTGCGGTTGCAGGGTTGGCCTTTGTGTGGCACTACTGCCATTTGTGCCCCCTGCCCAGCCATCTGGGCAGCTATCACCCGGAAGATGTTCCAGGTGTGGTGGCTTGCTTTGGACTGTCAAAGCATGTCCTCCTGGCCCAATTGGCCAGGAGGTCAGCCACAGCCAGATGGACCCAAGGTGCCAGCTCTGAACAGGCAGGGTCCTGCCACTGGCCTCCCTAGAAGAAATTCTGGTGTTTCCTGTTGGAAAACTGAAAAATCCCTGATAAAAAAAATCCCCAAATCACTCTCTAAAATACCCTCAAATCCATGCTCTTCCACAAGTAAAACAAAAGCCTACTATAAAGAGAGAGAGAGAGTGAGACAGAGACAGCAATCAGTTGGACAATGTTTTATTGATATATCTACAGTGTTAAAGCAAGTCTCTTATCGTAATAATAAAGTGAACCTTAAATATAGGTTCCATGAATTCATGAATACATATTTTGCTGCCCTCCCACAAGGCGATGGCCCCCACACAAGGGGTTCAGCCCCCACACAAGGGCTACACCCCCCAATAGGGGATTCAGCCCCTACACAAGGGGGTTCATCCCCCATACAAAGGGTTCAGACCCCCAAAAGGGGGTTCAGCTCCCCAACATAGGGTTCAGCTCTCATGACCCCTTACCTTGGGGGGCTGGGGTGGGGAATGTGGGTCTTGCAGGGGGATGGTAGCCCCTACAGGGGCCCCCGTTGGGGGGCCATACCCTTTGTGTGGGGGATGAACCCCCTGTTGGGGGGGCTGTACCCCTTGTGGACGCGCTCACAAGGTGCAAATATTCGGGGATGAAAAACTAAGAGAGAACCAGAAGATAAGCATGCAGACATGTTCAGAATTCAAATACATGAAAGGAAAAAGGTGCCCACATGCATCCTCAAGCACAGTGACCACAACACTGTCACATGATTAAACACAGAGGCTCTTAATGAATACTATGCCTAGGACCTCCAAAATCCTTAAGGCAGCCCTATTATGAGGTATAAACCTGTTATTCTGTTTTCTGCCTGTCCGCCTGCTATGAGGAGAGTGAAGATAGAGGATCCGAAAGCAGAAGAACAATACACTGATTTCTCTCATGAATATTTTCTGTTTTTCTTTCTTTGTTGTTTTCCAGTACAGGGGGAAAATGTACATTTCCTTTTTGTGTCAGAAAATATGAAGAAAACTTGTGAATAGTATGGGATTGGGGAAAGCAAAGAAGAACACATTAAAAACCTTCACGAGAGAAAAAACAGAGCATACCTCTCTTCTGATGGCTTAGCCTTATGAGGTAGATGTCATGCTTCTTACACTTAGAGGTACAATGCTCAGAGTGATGGCTATGCTGCAGGGAAAATAAATCTGTATACACTTCAGAGATATCAGCATTGTAAGCGAAAAACCAAGAGCACCAACCACTTCCTGGTGTCAGGGGTTTTATCAACATTATACCAATTATCATTATGACAGATAATGTCACAAATTGAAACATGCTACTGATTTCAAAGTTGTATATCAAAACCTTTTCTTTCCATGTAGGAATTACATTAGAGGAAAAATCCTTGGTGAAGAATTAGGAAGCTTTTGTTCATATTTATTGTCTTTCGCTTCAGCTATCTAAAACCTGGTCATCTGTGTGTGCTCATGCTCATATTAACTGAGAAAGATTTCATAATATCAATCTGTCACAGAGTTTGATGGCCAGCTTCAGCATAAGGAAAATATAATAGTCAACAAAGTGATTTAGGATCCAAGAGACAGTGGCATGCTGCTTCGCTAAACTGCTTATTGCTTGACTACTGTGCTTCTCTGAAAACTCTCTTTATTTAGCGTGTCCATGCCCATGCCAGGTCTGTAGGCAGGATTGTGTTATCCTGTTGATTAAGAAAAATTAAGCATTTCTCACTAGGCCATTTCAATTTCAAATGTATGATGAAGTGCTCAAAAGTGTTCCACTGTGTGCCTGATGGCAGGGGACACACTCAGCTCCCCATATAAGTCAGAAGAGCTTACTCATGATATGCTCTACATACACCAAGAAACCATTCTGCCCTTTGGACCAAGTGTGCCAAGACATCTTTGGCTTAGTAACATTATGTGTGGCTAAGCTTGTCAGCTGGTCATGTGTTTTAAAAAATAGCTACTACTTTCTTGACAACAAAAACCTTCACCTGATCTAATCTATTACTAATACCCCATAATCTCCTGTCACATGATCTGCCCAAGAAGATTTCAGCTACCATCATAGGTGAAAGGTCACACCTGAAAACATTCATCTTCATGACACTAGATTTGTATTACTATTACATTGTTTGTTGCTTATTTCTCAGACTGAAATAAGCAGTTTAAAACAAGTTTAGGGACATATTAGATATTCTAAATTGATTTTTAATGTAACTTTGAGAATATACATCACCTGAAATGCCTAGACTTTAAGCTTCAGTTTGGCAGCCTGAGTTTTTAATTATTATAAATGCATCAAGCCCAATTTCATGCTGAATGTGCCTCTGCAGAAATAAGTTGTGAAGTGATAAAGAATGTGAGGGGGCATACATATTTGTATCTCCCTGTTCTAGAACCAAGTCATTGTTTAAAAAAATATTTCAAATAGCTTTGCTGAATCACATATGAAAGAACTCAAATTGTCAAGCATTTGGAAAACTTTCTTCGACAATAACCAGAAATATCTTCTCAAAATATTTTAAAGAGGAACTAGTGCCTAGAAAATCTTTATCTACAGCTTTAGTTTCAGGAAAGCTGCCTCTCCCTAAAATCTCCTAGCAGTTCCTGCACTGGCTGTATAGTGTCCAAAAGCAAAAAGCCAACATTTCTGCAGTAAAATAGAAAATCAGCCTGGATATAATATCCTAGAGGGAATCATCTGAAGGATAACAGAGCATTCAGGAAACAGCATGCAGTTATGAAGAGCAACTGAATTAATTCAGTGCACACACTACATAATATGATTAATAACCTAGGCTGCCAGATGGAAGTTTAGGGTCTAGTCTACACTCTTTTCTTTACCATTCTCCATTCTTTCTACATTGTACAGTTAAAAAGTTGGACTATATAAGGAACAGGAGGTAAAGATCAGTAGGTAGCTTGATATGGCATGGATAGCAATATGCTTTCAGTTACATAATGAGTTCCAAAGCAGCTCAAAGAACTTTGGAAAGTAATCAATATCCCTGAGAAAAGTAAAGGCGATGAACTAAGGAGAGAGGAGACTGAATTGATCACAAAATGGAGACCCTGAGGAGGGAAACATAAAAAAAGGGAAGAAGCGGTAGAAAAAATGAGCTAAATAAATTCTGTGGTAAAACAGCTGGATGAGCCTCTCTCGGGACTGAGAAAAACAGAAACAGAATGGAGAGATCATCATCATCTGTCAGTACTTATAATT
This sequence comes from Crocodylus porosus, assembly GCF_001723895.1. Taxonomy (NCBI): domain Eukaryota; kingdom Metazoa; phylum Chordata; order Crocodylia; family Crocodylidae; genus Crocodylus; species Crocodylus porosus. The sequence continues at coordinate 31,973,006 of NW_017728886.1, forward strand.
ATGACAGATACAACATATCATCCAAGCATTCTTGTCATCCTGTAGTATTTAATCTTATTCCAGAACAAAGATATCAATGTCACCATTTCTAGTACTCTATTAAAAGCCTAAATCCTTTTACAGTTACCCCCTATATTTTTATTTGTGGTCCATTCTTAGTTCATATGTCTGTATTTCCTTGTCAGCTTGGTTAAGCTGTCCACTGCCTCTCCCACAGTGTCTGCTGGTTTCTTTCTCTCTGAACTTCCCTTTTTATTGAACATAGCTGCAACTTAAATCTTCCCGTCATACTATAGGAAGCATTTCACTAAATTCCAATATTCTAGAAATCATCATTAATGATATAGCTGATGTAATTGCCATGTCTCTATGCATCTTCCCTGCTACATCTCCAAAGACTTTATGATGATCCTCTAAACATGTGAAATATGTGTTTTTCACGGAAGGGATGGCTGGGAGGAAAATGCAAGTACTGGAGTACTTGCTTGCTTGAGAACCAAAGTTGTACAGTACCACTCAAAGAAAAAATGCCACAGTCTTTCCTCATGGCAGCGCGTTCCTTCCCCTAGGCAGGGCTGTCCTTCTTAAACAGAGCTCTTCTCAAATGCAACTTACTCTGAATCCCTTTGGACTGGGTTCCTCTGACTGCCCAGCGAGTCACTCAATAAGAAGAAAGCCCTGCTGTTCTTCCAGTCACCACATCTAACTATCCATTTCCTTCCAGGCCGGATTTCCTGTCCCTAGACTTCCCCCAGTGCTGCTGCTGAATTATCAAGGTAGAAGCCACAGGGCTCCTGCCAAAGGTAAAGTTTTGAGTAATACCACCCAACCCTTGAACTTCCCTTTTAGATGGATCAGTCCATTTAACATTGCTTTAAAAGTGCTTCTGGGATACGAATCTCACTTCATTGTACTCAGAGGTTGGCAACATATGGCCCATGGGTCAGATCTGGCTCACTGAGCCATTGGATACAGCTCACAGTGCTGGGGGCTTTGCCTGTGTTGCACCAAAGCTGGGCAGTAGGGGCTTTGCTTGCTCTGTGTAACTTGGTGTGACTGTCCTGTGCTCCCTGCTTATGCTTTTCTAGTTGCCCAGAGCTACCCATGGTCTTGCAGCCTGACAGTTTGACCCCTGGCACTAGTTATCAGGACCACCAATGCTTCTCTCCTCCCATGTCTTCGTTGGAACTTTAATCTTGGGAAATGTTGTTAACCCCAGCTCAGTGGTATCTTATTGGATCTGATCGTTAACACGAGGTCACTGGGGCTCCACCTCATCAACCCATCGTTACTCCAATGTTGCACGGACATCGTTTTTTACCAGTTGTCTCTCTTGTCTTGTCCTGCAGATCTGCCACTGCCTTGGCTACAGTCTCTGTGGCCAGACTTCCATGTCACTTTTCCAGGCGTGCGGCTTGAGTTCTCCAAGTCAGATGGTAGGGGCAGCTCCTTATTCAGAGGCTGCCACCAGTCATCCCTCCCAGGATCCAGGTCTCAGCTCCAGCCTTCACCCAGCTGCTGGGAACTTCCTTCCAGTTCCCTTATGGGACCGGGGCATGGGGCTTTTAGCTCTGTCCCGCCATCTCTGCTGGCAAATTAGCATTTGCATGCACTTATAAAGCACGTCCACACCAGCACTGGCTTCTTTTCTTCTTTGGGTGTCCTCACCCCTGTTGGCTGCGGCTTGGGACACCAGAGCACCACCAGTAAACCCTACAGTGCAGCGATCCCGCCACTGCCACCACTTTCCTTTGGTTCGGTGTGCCACAGGGCTGCCAGGAGGGTTCACAGTGCAGCTATTCTGCCACTGCTGTCATGCTCCCATGACTTGGCATGCCACAGCAACACTGGCAACACCTGTGGCATGGGGATTCTGCCATTGCCTCCAGGCTCCTGCAGCTTGGCGGTTCCACTGCCCCTGCCACACACTGATTCAGAGACAGTTTGTCTTCTGCCACAAAATGAACATTTTAATCTGCCCTGAAGGTCTTTGCTAGAAATAGAGTTCATATAATTAAATGTAATTCATCAGATTATATAGACAGATTCCCAAACTGTTAACTGAAATCTTGCTCTTCCACAGCCCTACAAACTTCTGCCTCCAACCTGCACCCAGACTATGCCAAACAGACAAAAAGGAAGGAGGAAAAGAATGCAACAGAAAAGCAAATGTCTGAGCAGCTGGTCTCATCTGTGGCAGCTTTTTGTCAATTCCACATTGTTTTGTTTCTGTGTTAATAGGTAAAGAGGGTAAATTCTGTTTCTTCCAGCTGCTCCTGCTTCTTTGTGTTTGACCTGCATAATTGACTCCTGTCTGCCTCCTCAGTCCTCCTTGCTACTTCTGTGTCCTGGTTTACTTTCTCTAAGATTTGACCACCAGGATTACGTTGTTGATGGGCAGACCCAATGAGCAAAACCTAGAGGAAAAATGAACCCTGTTGTTACTTTAAACTGAAATATGACAGCCTCTCCACAGCCTCATGTTCCCCAGCAATCCCCCAGTATCTTCTTACAGGGAAGGCTGGCCTCCGTAGACCCACGTGAGAACAGAGGGCTGGTGCATGTGATATCCACCAGAAGATAAACCCTTTAATTTAATGGTGGATCTACTCAACAATACACTGAAGAAAGTGGCAAGGCTGAAATTTAAAGGAGATGAAGGGAGCTGAGAGACAGAGAGAAGTAGCCTAGTAACTCTGCACAGTTTTAAAGCAAACAAGCCTTTGTGGAATTTAATTGTGTGTACAGTGGGATCTAGGGTTTGCCTTGATGTTGTTATGATGAGCTTGCTTAATGAGCCAATTCATTTGGAGCAATGAGTCCACTCTCCAAATTAATAAATCCCTGGCTAGCAGGAAACATGCAGCTATACATGGGCAATGCATTACTTACTACGTCATAAAGGAATATAATCTGGAAGTGCCTCTGCCCCATGCTCCACACTACAGTTGTACTGTTCCTTTGGGCTGATCAGCCTGAGCATGACACAGAACTCTGCTTGTTGCCTTTCACTGAAGAAGACTGTATATTGGCCACTAACACAACAGCTCAAGAAACAGTACTGTGTGGTTCATACAGACCTTCCCGTACACCACCTTAACAATGTTGTATTCATGACCAGATGCTTCATTTTTCATATATGCCTTAATTTTACAAAAAGCACTGGGAGAAACCAGTTTGCATATTTTCACTACCCTTATCACCAGGGATCCTAGTTTTCTCTGATTTAAAAAATTACAAATTCTCTGACAAAAAATGGCAAATTCTCTGATAAAGCCCCCCAAATCCTTTATTAAAATGAAAAGCCCCCTGCAACACCTCAGCCCTGCTGGTGCCCCTTACTCACCCCCAAAGCCATCCCAACCCTGCTGGTGCCCTTCATTGCCCCTTGCCCTACTCATGCCTCTTGCCCCCACCCACAGCCCCTGCCCCCCCAGCCCTGCCGGAGGGGGCCCCCAGCT
>NW_017728886.1:31976566-31978373 GCF_001723895.1 Crocodylus porosus
TCCCAGCCCTGCCAGTGCCCCCCCAGCCATGAACCACAACCCCCAGCCCTGCCAGAGGGGCCCCCAGCCCCCTGCAAGCCCCACTTACCTCAGGCTTCAAGAGCAAAGAGTGAAGCTGAGCTGAGTGGAGCAGTGGCTGACTGAGAGCCTCAGGCCCCGCCTTTCCCCTCCCTCTCCCCCTCTGGGCAGGGCTGGGGTTTCCCCACCCTGTTTGCAAAAAGCTCTTGCAGGCTGAAGCTCAACCAGCCTGCAGAGCTATTTGTAAAAGCAGGGAATCTGTGGGTTTCTCTGCTAAAAGGAAAAATCTGTGTTTTCTTTGGTAAAAAAGGGAAATTCATGGTTTTCTCTGTTTTTCCATGGGAAATGGAAAACCAGGATCCCTGCTCATCACATAAAATAATTCTGCAATTTACCTTGTTGAGTTTATCTAAAATGTTGCTAGGTAATGTACAGTTTAATTACATTTATTCCAAAGCAAGATACCTGTTATCTACAGCATAAACTTGATGTTATGGTGATTATATAACAATTCTGTAAAGACATTATTACTGTTTTCCTAGACAGTAAAGTCAGTAGAAAAGAGCATTAACTATGAGAAGCAATACATAAAATAGAAATTACAAGGGTTAAGAGGAGATTTGAAGAGCAAAATAGCCAAAGATACAGAAGTACAAAACAAGAGTTAAATACTTCACGAACAGGAAGCCTGCAAGAAAACCACTTGGTCAAAGGGAATAAAAGGAACACTTAAGGAAGACAAGAATATTGCATAACTGCTAAATGAGATTTCTCACCTCAGTCTTCATCCTTGACCTAGGCCGAGATCCAATAAAAGACTTAGGTGTCTACAAGTTAGCTGTTGTGACATCTTTTAGGTCTCTGATCCTCAAAGTGAAATCCAAATCCTAGGATCAAGCAACCAGGACTTGCTATACAGTGCATAGGGAAAAGGCAGTATAGGGTAGCACCTCAGGCCAGGTACAGACATTACACTTATACCAGTAAAAGTGATCAGAAACTGGTCTATACTCATAACAGGACAGACATTCAGCACCAAAACTTGGTCTATACCCATAACAGAACAGAAGTTTAGCACACAAAGACTGGTTTAAAAATGGCAGAACCCAATCTAAGATTTGCACCACCCCTCCCCCCGCCCCACACCAAAGGGCAAAAATGTATTCTGTTCACTACTGAACTATACTGCTTACAGAAAACTGCGTAACTTAGATTGATTCCATCTCAGGATTTTTGAATACCTGTATCTAGCCTTAGAGACTAACTGGTTCAGAGAGCCATGAGCTACCTCACGGAGCAGGGAGCTGCCCAGAGCTATCTAATAGGAAATGCTGAGCTCAGAGTTATGTTCATACTCATACTTCTTCTCCAGAGCTTAAAGGCATGAGTCAGGATTGTAGCTTATATTACCATATAAAAAGACAGCACCTACTATAGTATTTAATACTGTAATAATATATAAAACACACACAAAATTGGGGGGCGTGTATTAAGTGAGTAAGCTGAACTTGGGACAAGTTCTTCAAATAAAAATCAACAAGTGTCCAAAAACAGGATAATATATCCATTCAAGAGTTCTTGTAGAGGAAAAACATAAAACTAGCTAAGAAAGAGAAAGCAAAAATCTAGGAATTAATGGCCAACCCTCATCACGGCACAAGTCTCCCACGAGCTGCCCTAACCTGCACTAGTGTTTAATAAAATCAAAATTCAATTTATTTGAAAAAGACATTTAGAACAAGGTGTCAAAATTTGCAGGTGGTAGAAAGTAATTTTGGTTGGCTGGGGG
>NW_017728886.1:31978473-31998193 GCF_001723895.1 Crocodylus porosus
GGGTGGGGAGCTGTGCTATATAAAAGCTGTGTGTCCTGTGAGTCCTGTGAGCATGGCCAGGAGTGCCATGCCTCTGTGGGCAGGAGCGGGGTAGGCTCAGCTGCACAGGACAGGCAGGAGCGGCCCCAGGAGATGAGGTGGAGGGCTTGGACAGGGGTGGTGCTGGAAGGGGGACTACAAGGGGTGCTAAGGTGCATTTGTGGGGGGCTATAGCTCCCCCCCCAAGCTCCCACCAGTGCCATTCCTGCATATGAGGCATCCTAAGCCTGCTGCAGCTTATCAGGGCTAACTAGTCTGGCACATTCCTGTTCTCTGTGATGCTGGTTTCTCCCTAAAATCTTTCAGCACTTACATATGCTCATGGATGTGGGCAGCAGCTCTTACTGGTTGTCAGGCTACCCCTACTTCAGAGATCTCCCTCAGGATAGGAGGCTGCTTGCTCTCTGCCTTTGGTGGGTGCAGTGAGATAACTTAACCTCTGAGGAGAGGTAAAGTCTGGGCAGAATTGTCATGGCATTCTCTCCTGCAAGACCCATGGGTGTTCAGATGAAGGCTGGGTTCAGTTCTTCCAGTCTCTGCAACTCTTCAAGTGTTAAAGAAACAGCCACTGCTACGTATGGCCTGTTCACAGTAGTTAAAATGTGATACGCTAGGACTCATCAACTGTTGAAGAGTTAGCACACATGGAAATATTAATATTTTTTTCTGCTGAAAAAGAAATTATACAGCCAACTTTTCTAGGGAAAGAAATATAGAGATACCTATAGGATTAATGGAGGGATAATGTACTGAGTCCATAACAGTGTACTATTCTGAGCAACTTTGCTGCTGCACTTCTTGGTCTAAAAAGTAAGAAGCTATAATAACAAGCCTTTGGGTAGTGCTATTGAAATAAGATCGTATTTTTTCCAGTTGTCTGTTTTTTCCTTCACTTGTTAGGATAGTGTGACTATTCAGTCATAACACTCATCGCGGGTGTGTAATTTCATAGATTCATAGATTTCATAGACATTAGGGCTGGAAGGGACCTCAGAGGATCATTGAGTCTAGGCCCCTGCCCCAAGGGCAGGAAGTCAGCTAGGTTCAAAGGATCCCAGCAAGACAGACATCCAAATGTTTCTTTAAAAAGCCCAGAGTAGGTTCTTGCACCACCTCTGGAGGCAGTCTCTTCCAGGCCTTGGGGGCTCAGACGGGAAAGAAGTTTTTCCTTATGTCTTGCCTGAAACTGCCTTGGAGAAGTTTGTGACCATTTGACCTTTCATCCCTTCAGGCACTCTGGTGAACAGGCATTCCTCCAGATTTTGATGTACACCCCTTATTCCTTATAGGCAGCCACCAGGTCCCCCCAAGCCTATGCTTTTCCAGGCTGAAAAGTCCCATAGCTCTTGGCCTCTCATCATAAGACCTCTTTTCCTGCCCTCTGATCATGTGCCTGGCTCTCCTCTGGACTCTCTCAAGCTTTTCCACATCCTTTTTAAATTGTGGAGCCCAGAATTGGATGCAGTACTCCAGCTGTGGCCTCACCAATGCTGAGTACACTGGGAGGATGACATCCTGCAATTTGCTTGAGAAGCATCTATGCATGCAAGCCAGAGTTTTGCTCTCTTTACCAGTTGTGACATCACATTGGTGGCTCATATTCATCTTGTGGTCAATCATGACCCCCAAGTCCCTTTCAGCCATGGTGCTAGCAAGCGTAGCACTACTGAGCCTATAAGCATGCTGTGGGTTTTTTTTCCCCCAGGTAGAGTACCTTGCATTTTTCGGTACTGAACACCATCAGGTTTTCATCCACCCATTTTCCGAGCCTGTAGAGGTTGGCCTAGATCACCAGCCTATCCTCAGGTGTGGACACTTTACCCAAAGTTTGGTGTCATTGACGAACTTCTGACACCAACGTCTACATCATTGATAAAGATGTTAAAGAGTATAGGCCCAAGGATGGAGCCTTGGGGGACCCCACTGGTCATGGCACACCACAATGATTTACTTCCATTGACTACTAGTCTCTGGGTCTGACCTCAGAGCCAATTCCCCAGCTATTGGACTGTGAAGTGGCCAAGGCCGCAGTTGGACAATTTTATCCATGAGGAGATCAAGAGACACCAGATCAAAGGCTTCTTTAAAGTCAAGATAAATGACATCAATCTCTTCTCCTTTCTCCAGGTGATATGTCACCTGGTCATAGAAGATGAGTTTGGTCAGGCACAATCTACCCACAACAAACCCACGCTGGCTATCCCTCAGGATGTTACCATCAGCCAGTTTGTCTAGAATGGTCTCTTTGATAATTTTTCCAAGATCTTTCCTGGGACAGAAGTCAGGCTTATAGAGGTCAGGCACATATTTCATAATTGTGTGAAATGGTCTTTTACTTCAGTGTTTTAAGCTGACCTTACTAAAACAATGGCTAAAAAAGATTCCTCAGTACATATATCCTCTTCTATTTTCTCTCTGTATCATTTTAAATGATGCCCTACTACTGATAGAATGTCTTGGCTTGTCCATTCAACTATGTCATAGGTTCAGATGTATTACGGGTGCTGCAGGGAGCACTGCTCTACACCTCTTTACTAATTTATTTATTCCTACTGAAATCAATCGTCTTGCTCAGGTGAATCAAGATTGGTAAGATCAAGCTCCTCCTCTAATGTTATTGCTCCTTTAGAGAATTGTATAGCTTATACTAATCCGTCAGTGAAATTTAAATAATTGAGTTATAAATAATATAATTCTATTTCTATAATTTTATCAAAGACTTAAAAATTCATAGTTTTAAATCCCTTCTGTAAAAATGTAAGCTTATTGCTATTACTTTTCACAATGACAACAACAGATCATTTGGCACCTGGATCATTGAGTTACCAAAAGAAGTGTAAACAGCACTCAGACCCAGGGACCCTCCCTACCTCCCCACTGTGGCTGCTGCACAGGATATGAATAATTTTCACCAAGAGCATTGGGAGTAACCTGTAGCCTGAAGGAAGCAGGGGACATCCAGATTTGGGGGGAGATGTATCAGAAATGTGTTCTCACTTTTGGAGTAATAAGAAGCCTCTCTGTTTAATTTTGTATGGAAAAAAAAATCAGATGAGGTCACATTTTTATTATAAATCCAAACTATGGCCAGGAGGGCACATAAGATCAATGAACATGTCCCAGTAACATTAGTGATCACTCTGGCTTTATAGATTATGCAGAGGAACTCAAAACTGCTTATAAAGTAGCCTCAAATGCATATTATAAAAATAACTAATGGAAGGCAACCAGATAAAAGGAAATTTTTGTTAGGTTTGTTTTTAATGTCTTACAGTAGTATTGTCCATAGTAGTTTGCACTGTTGCAAAATGGCTTTGGAGACTTTCTAACATTTATTCCTAATTAAATCCCACATTTATAGAACCTTCCATTAAGTGACACATCTATGCACTGCCATGGAATTGGTAGTGCACTGAACTGGGTGGCTAGTTTCCAGCATGGGATATTTGGGTAGAGTTTTATGCATACATAGTGAGGACATGTTCATACTTTAATTGGCAAAACTCTCACTGATATTTGCTGCTGCAGACTTGTACCCTATATAGGCAGGCAACTACAGTAAATACAACAAAAAATGCTAGCACCACCCAGCCAAAGGCAAGCCCAGTCACATGGACACACATTCATAACACTGCTCTTTATTGTGGGTTTGTAGCTGTAACTTTGAAATGACATTTTTTTAAACAGTGGAGAAAACAAAAAATTCTGACAGCCTTTTAACCAAAAGACTTGCCACATGAACATGAATCGTGGTCAGTTGTGCATTGATCATCTCAGATAACAGAAATAATGCTTAGCACTTTTACAGCAGTTTTTATCTTCAAAACACTAATGAATCCTCAAACAACACCCCTGGGAAATGCTTTCAAGAAAATCCTCTTTGCTACACCAGTCCCAAGTACATTAGATTGATGCTGGATTGTTAGACTGGGGATGGCAGAAGTAAAGTATCCTGTAGTAGTCCTTACATGTGCATGCTGTGCTACCCTCTAGGGCAGGGATGGGTGATGGGAGTTAAGGATCCCTCTGGCCTTGGCCCATCCCACCCCCACAACCCCTTTCATAGCAGAATAATAGGAGCACTCTTTGGAGCACAGCTCCTCGGGGCAGGGGAGAAGCAGACAACTCCATAGTGTTGTGGTAGTCTGCCCATCCTCCCAAAGCCAAACTCCACTGGTTCTGCTATATTCAGAGCAAGATTTGCCCCTTATTGTACATGCCTCAAGAAGTTCCCTTGGAAACAGTAGGATTTTTCATAGAGGAGTAAGGCTGGAAGGGACCTCAAGAGATCATCTAGTCCAACAGGGGATTGAATCTGCAACCTTGGTGTTATTAGCACCACACTCTAATCAACTGAGCTAAAAGTAATCTTTTATGGTGCCTATAGAATAATTGAAGATTAAGGTTGTCTTTCTCCTAAGCTTTCCCCAAATCAGGAATTAACACTTCAGGAATGAGTAGATCCTAAATGACATGTTAGATAACATCAAATGCCAGATCATTCTCAATAACACCAAGTATTTGACCCATATGCCAGAAAAGGGAAGGAGAGCAAAGACCAGTCACCAAAAGAGAGGGAGAAAAAGGAAACCTAAGAACAAAAGGAATCTCTGCATTACTCAGCAGAGCATGTAATGAAACCATAAGCTTGCCCTATCCCTGTTACACACCTTTTCACGCCACCATTGCTGCTCTGGTTCTTGTGTTCTCCGTTGTCGTTATATCCCCTATTCACCATCAACAGAGGCATTACTCACCTATGCTGGCTCCTGTACATTTACATTAAATTTTCTAAAATATCAGGGATGCTATCTGAACCTTTTCCCCTTCTAGTAACACTGCTGGGCAGAGAAAGACCACATAACCATAGCTTCATTACTGGTGTTTATTTGATTTGTTGGCTAATGGCAGAAATGGATACACAGATAATGGAGATGTTGCTTTACCTCCCCCAGTGGTATGGATCAGATACAATTCCATCAATTTAAATGGAGATATGCTCCTATAAAACTTGGGTAACAGGAAGAGAATCAAGCCCATGAAATCAGCTCTCTTCTAGCCATGGCAATTTAAAAATATTGCAGTGGAGAAAATTCTTGTGAAAAGTAGGCTGGGGAAAAAATGAAAGTCACAGTGTATGTGTGTGCATGAGAAAGGGAGATGAAGGATTTAGTAGATAGATTGCAAAATAGGCAGCCAACAATAGTAATGTTTTTAAACTTAATTTGATATAATCCCTTTTTTTTTTAGATTTAATTTCCTGTGCCCAGTGCATACATTCATGACTCAGGTTCATACTAATACATTCATAGTTTGTACTCCTTTACTGATTTTCACTGTTGGGCATGTACTTTTGGGAGGGGTGAATCTAAAATCTGCTACTTGTTTTGCAGTATCACTCTCATAACTGTCCTTTAATAAAATCTTTTTTACATGATCAAATACTGGTGAATAAAGCAAGAGAGAGAAACCATGGGCAAGGCTACAACTCCATGTCAGGTTTCTAATGATGTTACATGCTGGTAAGGCCTCATTCTTTCATCAGAACTCTGCATTCTGATGTTAAGGTTAATACACATGCAATTTTGGTCTCTATAAAAGATGGAAAAATCTGGAAAAGATCATTACTTTGTATCACAAAGAACAAAACCTTTCTTTTGTGAACAAAGGAAACAAAGTACCAAAGTCCTGCTCCATGTGACTGGAAAAGAGGTTGTCATTGACTCCGACAGAAGAGTAGCTGGGAACTTTGGATTTGTTAAAAATAAATCCAGTTCTCCACTTTTGTCCTTTATGACACAAACAAATAACCATACGAGAACACTCAAAGTAGAGCTGAATGCTCTTTCCTTAGTGCAAACGTGGGGTGAGGATTGTCAGGGGTGTGTATGTTTGGTTAGAGAAAAAAAACTTTTATATAATGACTATGGAGGTATTTAAGAACCCCACTTTAGTACTTTTAAACTGAGGCCACCAACAGCTGGATGACGCAAGATTCTGGATACAGTTAATTCCTACTGAAGACAGTAAGAGTTGATGACCCAAAGAATTTCACTCAGCTCTCAGGTATCCTCAAGCTCTTGGGTGTAACAGAGGACAAAAAGCATTAGCTGCTGGGCCTGTGCGAGTCGGCAGCGATCCGATCTGGCTTCAGATCCAGCCGCTTCGGATGGCCGCGGTCCGATCCGGAGCTCCAACCAGGTTTCCACGTCCATCCAGGCATAGGGTATAATGGGGAATCGCTAACTTTGTTGTTTCTTGTTCAGTTTGGATGAAACTTGCAGGGGTGGTAGCCTCTGTTGAGAGCATGAAACCTGCCAAGTTTCAAGAAGATCAGTGCAGAGGTTTTGGGGGAACTGTACCCCAAATTCTTGAAAGCCAAACTCATGTCACGGCTGTGTGTCACACCACAGGGGAGCCAAAACTGCAGGGCTGGTAACTCTTACTGAGGCCACAAAGCCTGCCAGGTTTCAAGGAGATCGGTGCAGGGGTTCGGGGGGAACTGCACCTCGAGCTGTGGACAAGCAAGACTCTCCTGGTGGGTGACACTGGTGTGCTCAGGCACAGGGATGTGGCCCCTGCTGCGACGCCTGCCAGCTGTGGAGAAGATGGGCAGGGGGGCTCTGGGGCCTGCACCCCGAGCTGCTGACAGGCAAAACTCATGCCAAGACTGTGTCTGTCTTGGGGCAGGTGATTGTCTGCATTGATTCTTTCCTCTCCTGAGCCCGGTGTTGTAGGTGCTAATTGCTGCTCGTTAAGTCGTTATGTAGCAGCCAGGTCCTGTGTATTGAGCTGGTCCCTGAGTCCCTGGTCCCTGAGCGACTCATGGTTGATTGATTGGTAACTGGTAACACAGCAGCTTAGCAGCCCGGCCTGCAGCAGCGTCTCCCCGCAAGGCAGTCCCAAAGCACCTGTGTCACGAGTTGTCCTTGTCCGCAGCTTGAGGGACATTTCCCCCCAAACCCCTGCACCGATCTTCTTGAAACGTGGCAGGCTTTGTGGCCTACCACAAAGTAAGAGCTACCACCCCTGCAGTTTTCACCCCACGATATTGTAACACCTAGACGTGACATGAGATTTGCTTTCAAAAATGTGGGGTACAGTTCCTCCCAAACCCCTGCACCGATCGTCTTGAAACTTGTCAGGCTTCATCCTCTCTAAATATTCTACCATCCCTGAAAATTCCATGCAAACCAGACGTCAAGCTACAAAGTTATAGATACGTTATCGTTTCCCCATTATACCCTATGGCCGGATCTCCGAGGCGGCTCCGAAGCGCTCGGGGAAGCTGAACCAGGCGGCGCCAGGACCCGGGGGTGCCGCCTCCCGCCCCAAGTGTCCCAAGCGGCTCCAGATGCGAAGCTCTGCCCCAAGCCCAACTAAGTAAATTATAGGGCTGATTGCAGATTGTGGTTTCTTTTAGTAACACCACTAACAACATTTAAGTATTATAAAAAAATCAGGACTCTGAGACAACAGTGAGAAAGGGACCGTTATGGCGGGAATCGAGTAGTTCTGGATCTTCTTCTCTTGTCTCTTTCTAGTATAATTCCTTCAGACTGGTGTAAAAACTGACAAAATACACAAGTTCTATGGTTGTTTTCAGCATGATTGTGAAACTAAGAATCACCTTCCCTAAGAAAGATTTCCTGAATTTGGGACCCTTCTGAATAATTCTCCCTTCCTTATCATGGGGGTTGCCAATGTGCATCCTATGTGCTGCAAATGGCACAGACAGCCTGTGTGTGGCACATGGCTAGGGTGACCATATTATTTATAGGGCAATCCAGAAAAGTGCCCCAGCCCCCTGGCTAATCCCAACCCCAGGCAGGAGGAGCAGTGCCCAGCCCATCCCCTGCCTCCTGCTGCTGCTCAGAAGGGCACCAAAGGGCACCAAAATACAAGTTCACACAGGGTGCTGCATGCACACAAGCATGCACAAGCAATCTGCACTCACCGCAGCACTCTCCCCTAAACTCCTCTACCCCAGAGGCCAGTCATGGCCCCTGTAGGTGGCAGGCAGGTGTCCTGAAGTATGGGCTTTTCACACACTTCCCACACAATAATCAAGTTTCTTTTCAGTCCCTTTAGGGGATACCAAACCCTCAAATACCACACAGACTATTGCACAAAGAGAACCTGTCCTATCATATTACCCCTTTAAATTATCTTAAAGCAATTGTATGGATCCTTGCTCAAGCCAATTTATTTGGAAGAATAGTCTAGAACTTCACTACTGTAGTGGTTAAAAGTCTTCTAATTTCTAATTTGATTTTGTTTGTGACCATTTTGTATATATTTGATCTTGCTACTACATTGCTCTTTAACTGAAAAAGCCCTGCATCCTCCCCATTATTGACCCTATCAGGGCTTTTATAAGGGATATACATATAACCTCTCAACCCTTATTTTCCTAAGCAGAACAAGACAAGCTCTTTCAATCACCCCTCATAAGATATGTTCGCCTGTCTCCTAACCATCCTTCTATGTCTTTGCTGTACCTGTTCTCATCTAGTTTAGATGTGTCCCACCCACATGTACCTTCCTTATCTTCATTTGGAAATCACAGTACCAGGCTGTGGTCAAGGGCCTCTGTATTCTCCAGTCACATTTTCTTGGCAGGAACACTGATTCTCAATGTAGGAGCTCCGATCATCTGGGCTGGTGTGTTCATGGTGCTCGGAGCTCCATGTGGTCAGTTTAATCCATAAACCTGGTAGAACAGTAACTGGTGCTGTGAATTTACAATTTTTTCCTTTCTCATTTGAAAAGCTCAACAACTTGCTCCAGTGAAAGCAGAATCATCTCAAAATCTTTTTGCATATATATTTCTGTTAAACTCGGAGCTCTAACTGGCTAAACACTTACCAATTAGGTAAAGTGATCCTTGAAAAAGTGCTCCCCAAGCAGAATAAAAATACCACGTGTGAGAAAGTGTATTCAATCTAAGTTGCCCCACTGCAGATCCCCCTGGCCTTGACTATTTGCCAGAACTATTGGTGTGGGAGAGGGGCACCCAGTCCCTTTGCTGAATAGATTATGTGAGTTTTGCACTCTTGGGCCATGTCCACACATGCAAGCATGTGCGCTTGCAGCAGCTCAGATAGAAGCAGTGCAAATTGGAGCCAGCTCAAGTTTCCCCAGACCTTGTGTGTGGTTTTGGGGTTTTTTCCCCCATCCCCCCACATTCTCAAAGCATAAGCCTCACAGTTTTTTTCCTGTGTGGCTGTGGCTCAGCGAGCTTCAACCCCCTTCCTCCCTATCCCCCTTCTGCCCCACAACCCCAGCCTGCCCCTACTAAATTCACCAGCACCATGGGATTTTTTTTTTTTCTTCATTGTCTTCCCTGCCCTCATGTGAAAATGGCAGGGCAGGAACCTTCGGGGGGGCATCTGCCCCCCAGAGCATTCCACAGCCCCCACTATGGGGGGTGGATCCCAGCCAAGCCCCCCAAGGGGGTGCATGCCTCTGCAGCCTCCACCCCGGAGGCAGAGTTCCCCTCCCAGAGGGGTTCCCAAGCCCCCTCTCCATCATCAGGGACCATGGGCAAGGGCAGTGGGAATGGCTCCTCTTCAGCCTCCTCAACAGCTGGGGGTGGGAAAGGCAAGGGCCCTGCCCTGAAGCTTAGACCACCAGCACCTGAGGGGACCAGGTGCACTACACCAGCCAGCAAACCCACTCAGCCTGTCCCTGGCCCTAGCTCAGGCCCCATCAAAATGGCCCCCCGGGCAGGCAGCTGCAGGGAGATCCAAAGCCGGGGGGCCTGGACCCTCCACCACCAGCCCTTCTAGTTTGGGCAGTGGGGCCCCCTTTCTGGCACTCACTTGCAGGCATGGGGTGAAGTTCCAACTGCCCAAGAGGGAGAACCTGCACTTTAAGACTTGGGTGCAGGCCCTGCTTCAGGTAGTGGGGGCCTCCAAGATCATGGTGGCCTCTCACTTACGTGGCAAGGGGGTCTTTTTCCTTGCCTTGGAGGCTGCTGCACAAAAGGTGGTGGAGAGGGACTACATTCCCCTTGAGCCTCTAGAAGACCTGGGGACCAGGGTGGTCCTTGGCTCCATCCTTCCCTATATCCCTAATTGGGCCCTGCTCCTCCAGCTCCAAACCCTGGGAAGAGTTATCTCCCTGGTGGTGGCCCTCTCACTGGGGTGCCGAGACCCTGGCCTCTGCCACGTGCACTCTTTCCATTGCCAGGTCATAATCCAGCTGGCCGCGGAAGCACTGGGAGGGGGGCCTGTGGTGCTTCCAGTGCCGTGCTCCAGGGCACTCGCATTATGAGTGCCCCATGGGCAGGTAGAGAGGGTATCTGCGGGTCCCACTGGAAAAAGGAGCACCCCTACCACCAGTGCCCTACTCCCCCGGCACCCCAGCCACAACTACAAGCCCACCCATGAGCTCCTGGGACCCTGCCCCCCAACCAAATCTAGTAGAGTCCCAGGGAGGGCACCAGCAACCAGGGCGAGAGAGGGAGCAGGGCCCCCCTGCCCCTAGTCATACCCCCATTGTGACTTCCCCACCCTCCCCAACTCTCACTTTCTCCTGCTGGAGCCTGTCCACCTGAGGACCACCCCATGGCTGAGTGGGTGCAGGTTGCTCCAGGTGTAAAGGCAAGAGGAAGGCATGGGCACAGCTGGAGCCCTCTGACATTGAGGACTCCTCTCCTTCTCCCAAGACCACCACATGGGGGGAAGAAGAAGCCCAGCCTTCAGGCCCTCCCCCCGCCCAGCTGTGCCTGACACCCTACCACCCAGGAAAGATTAAATGGGAAGTCCCCACAGAAGAGGTTTTGGGACTGCTAGATAGTCCTGAACAGGAGCCCATGGGAGAAGCCCTTCATTCTGCTGACCAAGGCCTACCCCCTGAAATCACAGGCACCAAGACTGAAGCCTGCCCAAAGGAAGGCCTGGTGGCAGAGTCTCCTCCCTCTGATCTAGGGGATACAAAGTCCCTGGGGCTCACCCCGGTGAGTTCTGAGGAAGAAGGTGCCCTCTCCCAGGACCCTGAGGCAGACACCAGAGCCACCCCGGTGCCTCGTGGGTCTTTTCCCTCCCCCACCCAGAAGAACCACACATGCAGCCTGCCCCATAGTCCTGCACCAGAAGGGGTCATGGTGGGGTCCCCTAATCAACAGGCTGATCTCATCGGAGACCCTACACAGACCCCCCCCGGGCTCTAGCTCTACCTCACCATTTTGTGAAAGAGCCCCACCCCGACCCTTGCCCCCACCCCTGTCCCAGGGGGCTGCAGAGCTCTCCCAATCCCAACCAGAGTCTGGGGTCTTAGCAGACTGGGGGGTTCAGATGGTGCTGGAAGAGACCTCTGAGCTCCAGGACCAGGAGGAGGATGGCCAAGAACCAGCGGGCTCCATGGAGCCTGCAGACCTCTCGGTCCCAGCAGTCTCCAGGGATGAGCTACTTGTAGTTCTTGACCATGACTACACCCGCTGGTCTGCCAGCAAGGTACTTCTAGCCTTGGACTGCTGGGAAGTTTTGACAGCATCCTTGCCACTGTGAGGGCACTGGCAGGGGAAGGCAAGGGGCCCAAAACCTGCAATGCCCGGACCTATAGGCGGGCTTGCAGTTTCAGATGCCCTCTATGCATATGGGAGGGCACTACACGAACCAGCAGGCCCCACACTGGGTTGAGATGCATGAGGCCCCTGTTGAGCCATCTATTTCGTGCCCCCCCCCAGCCATGAGGTCATTTAAAATCATGACCCTCAACATCCACAGCTGCAGAAAGGGTCTCCAGAGGTGCCGGGTGCTCTCCTTCCTTCAGGAGGAGGGGTATCCCATGGTATTCTTGCAGGAGACCCTGATGACTCCAGCCAATGAACCAAATTGCCCACTGGAGTGGGGAGGCAGGGTCTTTTTTAGTCGCCTTACAGGCACCTCATCTGGGGTGGCCACACTGTTCTCCCCGGGCCTGCAGCTGGAGGTTCTCCAGGATGCTGAGGTGGTGCTAGGCTGCCTGCTGCACCTCTGGGTCCCAGTGTGGGGGCTGTTCCTGAACCTTCTGAATGTGTACGCCCCTGCAAAGGACCTGGAGTTGGCAGATTTCTTCCACCAGGCAGCCACATACATTGGCACCCAGAACCCTCGCGAATGCCTGGTTCTTGACGGGGACTTTAACATTACCCTAGATGTGCGAGACCAGTCAGGCAAGGAGCGGAACCAGGCCACCATGGGGATTTTCAGGCAGATCCAGTTGGACTACTCCCTGGTGGACATCTGGTGTGCCTATCACCCCACTGAACCCCCTGCCTTCACTTATGTGAGGGGAGGAGCAGGCATGCCACTCCCGGTTAGATCGAGTTTATATCTCTTTGCCACACTTTGCCTGGGCCCACTCCTGTGGCATCTGGCCAATCCCTTTCAGTGATCACCACCTTGTCTGGGCCCAGGCCACACTGGGACTTGGGCTTCCAGGGTCGGCCTACTGGCATTTCAATGCCAGCCTGCTGGAGGATGTGCGCTTCAGGGAGGCTTTCCAGGAGTTCTGGCTGGCTTGGCAGGAGCAAAAGGCAGCTTTGTCCTCAGCTCGGAGATGGTGGGATGTGGGGAAGGTGCACATCTGGCTTTTTTGCCATGGCTACACTCAGGGGCACACCTGGCAGAGGGGGGCTGCCCAGGAGCAGCTCGAGCAGGAAGTGTTAGAGCTGGAGAGGCATCTGACCACCGACCCAACCAACCTGTCCCTCTGTGGAGAGTGTCAGGAGAGGCGAGAAAAGCTTCCTGCTCTGGATGACCACCACACCCGCGGTGCATTTGTCCACTCATGCATCCAACTCTTTCAGGAGATGGACTGCAGCTTCCACTTCTTCTATGCCCTGGAAAGGAGGCAGGGGGCCAAGATATATAAGAAATACGGCACCCCCCCACAGATCCAGGCGAGATGCAACAGCACACATGGGCCTTCTACAAAGAGTTCTTCTCCCTGCATCTGACCAATGTCAAGGCCTGTCAGACCCTGTGGGAGGGACTCCTGCAGGTCAGCGTGGGTGACTGGGACCGGCTGGAAGCTCCTCTCACTCTGGCTGAATTTTCGGCTGCCCCCTGCCCGATGCCTGGCAACAAGGCTCCAGGCATTGACAGGCTGACCTCAGAGTTCTACCGGGCTTTCTGGGATGTCCTCGGCCCAGACCACAGCAAGGTCTGGGCCGAATCTTAGGGAAGTAGGAGGGCTGTGCTGATCCTCCTGTTGAAGAAGGGAGATCCCCCACGACCTAAGGAATTGGCATCCTGTGTCCCTCCTCTGCACGGGCTACAAGGTGGTGGTGAAGGGCATCTTGCTGTGCCTGCAGTCCATACTGATGGATATGATCCATCCCAACCAGACATACATGGTGCCCAGACACAGCAAGTTGCTACTACGCAGTCATTTAGTACTTGCATAACCAAGTACTGCTGTGAAGTACTAAGGAGCTTGTTACTACTATGCAGTAAGCATCTCATATAGATGCAGCCAGGGTGCAACTACACATGAAATTAATGCAATACAAGAAACTCCAGAGAAATTTGATTTGGAGTCAACTGCTCCCAACCGTAGAATCTACATGTACGCCCAGGACTGCAGCAATTTGGGCCAGGGTGAAGCAGCCTCAGTTTGGCAAGGGACATGAGGGGGTCAGTCCCAGGCTCCAGACGGCCGTTTCAAGTGGCTGAGGGGCTGGCAGGAGCCAGGGGTCTGGCCCCACACTGGTTGGGCTGACCAGGCACACAGGACACTTATACGCATATTTTTGTCCCATGATGCGCCAGAGATCCGCCACTATGGAGCAGGCTCTATTAATCCAGTCTGCTCTGTACACGAGCTGATGTGAACTGCACTGCACAGCATGCAGTTGTATAGTGGCGAAATGTGCATCAGCACAGAAAATGGCAGCAGTGCACTTTTGAACTAAAGCACCTCTGAGTTGTTTTAGTTCAAAAGCATGCTGTCGCCATTTTCTCAGAGCTGATGTGTATTTGCTGGTTATACAACTGCATGTGCTACAGTGCAGGGCACATACATGTGTACAAATGCTGACACTGTCTACACGTGTGTTTAATCACACTTAATGACTCCACCATAAGATAGTAGTCCCCAACACTACTATCTTACAGTGAAGTTAATTAATTTACTCCACCCTAATACCAGCACATGTGTAGATTTTGACACTTTACTGCAGAGCATCATCATTCCTGTTCATTATAGCAACATGCCAGGACCTGACACTATCCTGGGATTTTCTACGACAGTAGAAAGGTTTAAAACTCTGTGGCCTATTTGTTTAGATCCCAAAATATAACCACGTGGGATCCCTGGGAAATATACAATATATCAGTTAAAGCAGTGGTTGTCAATCGGGGATACACGTACCCCTAGAGGTACTTAAAAAGAGCATAGGGGGTATGCACAACGAACGCAATATATTTTCAAATTGTTTACCATACACATGCATAATATGTGGTCATCATGTTGCGTAGATACTGTAGCGATCTGGCCCTGCTGGCTCAGACGGGGACTACATCAGTCATGAACTGAGCTTAATTAATGTAAAGCTGTAGCTGTGCACTTTGAGAAATACACACACACATGCATAATTATACACTTATACACGCATACATGTGCTCTCTTGCAGCCCCTTTTATCTCCCAGA
Source organism: Crocodylus porosus (assembly GCF_001723895.1). Taxonomy (NCBI): domain Eukaryota; kingdom Metazoa; phylum Chordata; order Crocodylia; family Crocodylidae; genus Crocodylus; species Crocodylus porosus. Next base: position 31,993,154 of record NW_017728886.1, read on the forward strand.
TGCCCCGCAGCCACCCCCATCAATCACTCCCCTTCTCCTTCTCCATGCCCCATGTGAACGGCTACAGTCCAATATACCTACTGTCCAGCATGTGAGGACCATAGATGGAGGAATAAAAAATTAGTTTGGGGGGCTAAGTGTGCGCACACATGTGCGCACACACACACTCCATACCTGCCCCAAAAGGTAAATCTGTAGGGGGAGGGGAGGGGTAAGGGGCATAGGGGGTAGATTGAGGGCCCCACAGTGAGGGAGGGAGCAGGGCACAGGCAGGGGCAGGGTCTGGGGTGAATGGGGCCCTGGCTGGGTCAAGTGCTGGATCGGAGCCCAGGAGGTTTGTTCAGGGCTGCGGGGGAGTTCCCACCACTGTGCACACCCCAGAAGAGGCCCAGGAGCACATGCCTCCATCCCCCGATCTGTGTATGGGGCAGAGGCGGCTGCCGCTGTGCACTACATGTTGCACCCCACTACAGCTTTCGCTGCAACCCCACGTGCATCCCACCACCAGGCGGGCAAGGGGCACAGCGCAACCCCATGGCAGCAGACATGTGGCATCACACAGTTTCTGGGGCAACTGTAGCAGTACACAAAAAAATATAAAGGGATGCATAAGCTGAAACTTTGAGACAGAAGGGGTACACTTCTTAAAAAAGGTTGAAAACCCCTAAGTTAAAGGGTGTGATAGGATGTTTTCCTTCCTGAAAGAAAATACATACTGTGGATCCCTTTATGTTTGCTGGTTTAATTAATTTATTCTATATTATTCTGGTGGGGAATTCTATAGAGTTTAATGTACTAAGCATCCCTGTATGCATAAGAAAATGCATACAGCATTACAGTAATTCTTTGCAAGACCTGAAGTTTTTCCTTAGCATTAATAATGGCAGAATATTAAGCCAAAAGAAAAATGCACTTTGATTAAAATGTATGAAGCTCCAAGCCTTTTTAGTGTGTTTTTATTCTGGTGTGGCTAAAGAAAGAACCCAGCTGGTACAGTTTATAAATGGTTTAACATCTGAATTCACGGACCTAGTCTGTTTCCATTTCAGTTAGGGCTACATAACTGCAAGGCACTTTAGAAGTTGACAGCACTCAACACCTCATTGCAGCATTCAGCCATTTGCAGAATTAGGCCTCTACATCAGATAGCCCAGAGATATTTTTCTGAACTGCTAAAAAAGATGCTGACAAGTATAAAAGAACACAGTACTGTAATTTAGAATTTATCAGAAGAAGCCCACTCTAAATTATTTCCAACTACAGTGAAGCTTTGCTCCTGTTTTATAAATCCTGGAAGAGATTATACCTGTTTTATAAACTTACTCATTTAACATATTTAAGAAAGTGGAAAAAGTTAATTTGACACATTTTATTTATGTCAAAAACCTTCTTTTTCCTGCAGGGGTTCTTAAACTCCATCTTCCCTTACAGTTGCAAATGTTTCAGCATGCTATTCCAGAAACAATGGTTATAGTCTTTGAAAGAAAATATCACATGTTAACAAGGAGGAACACAGTAATACAAAAAGAACAACAAAAGACAATTCCAGGTAAGTGCTGCATTGATATATAAGAAGGGTAAATAGAAATTAAAAGCATTTTCCAGAGATGTAACTGAGTGCTTGAGCACTCTGGGCAACATGGGCATGGAGGGAGGGGGGCGGGGTGCAGCTTCAGTTGCTGTATTGCCAACAATCAGGCAAGCAGCACAGCAGCTGCTGCTATTTTTGCCTGTTTCCTACCCCAGGCTGGCACTTAGGTTGTTCCATCGCCTTTGTTACACTACTTGTCTTTTCATACCACGTAACAGGGTAAAATCTTTCCAGACTGCTCCAGTGAGTGGGTCATACCCAAGTGGATCTGACCTGCAATGACAGGCCCTATGTAGGCTCCAGAGTTCTTTGGACCCAATTCCACAGAATACTGAGAGTCTCCGAGCACTGAAAAAACCTTAACTTCGCTCACTTAAATCACTGAGAACAGTACCCCTAATTTCTTTTTGAAGGCACTGAGTACCTTACAGACATTATTCTTGGCACCAATCCTGTGGGCTCCTGGGTGCAGCAGTGCAACAGTGAAAGCTAAATATTTTGGCATGTGTGCACCAAATTAGCCCTGTACCTGAACTAAGTGCCACTCCAATACCATTCTGCTGCCCAGTCTGCTGCTCTGGTTTCTGTATCCTACCCTGTGTTCCCTGTTTGATCTGCTGCTTTGCTGTATGCATCTTGTCCTATCTGCTGCTGTTCTGCATGTCCCCTCCCTGATCTCTCACATGCCACATGCAGAGTCTGCCTGTGTCACTTGTGACTGAGCAAATGCTGAATACCCTTGGTACTCTCACTATCTTCAGCTAGGTTAAAAGTGCTCTGATTATTGCAAGACCTTATAGACGATAGTCCCTAGTGCACTTGCAGGAAGTTTTTACTGGTTGCTCACTCTCTCCCTCCACAGAGAATCAATGCAAGTATGATGCATTGCCATCATGAGAAATCTTGCCTTGACCTGCAGGACACCTATACAGGATGCAATAGCTAGCATCCCTCATTCATCATGCTGGCTCCACCAAACAAGGCAGAATATGGCCCTTATATTGTGGTCAGCTGTAATGGCTTGTCTATTTTAGGCCCCAAGAGCATTTATACATGTGTTCTAGGAGTGTGTGTGTGTGCCGGGGGGGGAAGGAGGTGCACTTTAATTAGAGTGTCTCTGAGGGCCACTCTAATGAAAATGCCTGGAGTGTCATGGATATCAGTGTCCCCACACTGAAAAATGGTGGTGGGAGTGCTTTAACTAAAGCTCATCAAACAAGCTTTAGTTAAGGCACCCCCACCACCATTTTTCAGTGTGAGAATGCTGATACACATGATGCCGGAATCTGCTGGAGCGCAGTAATTACCACAGATGATGCTTTCAACTGCATATAAAGGCACAGAGGGAATAATTGTTCCAATGCTGGAGGGGGGCGGAGGGGCAAAGCCTGGTCCCATTTACTCTCTGTGAGGAAGTAAAGGATAAGGACTGATTCTGCAGTTTGAGATCAGGTACAGACATTCCACTTTTACTAACATAAGCAATTGGAAACCGCTCTATAGCTATAACAGAACATAAGTTCAGCACACAAAATAGGTCTATACTCATAACAGAACCAGAAGAGAGGTTCAACGCACATAGACTGGTTTAAAAATGGCAGAACCCCATATAAGATCCACCCCTCAACCAAAGGGCTAATATGTGTTCTGTTCGCTACTGATCTAAACTACACCACTTACAGAAAACCGCAGAACTTAAATCAATTCCTCCTCAATCTTTTTGAATGTTTGTACCTAGCCTGTGTGTCACGAATTGTCACTCTTGGATGGTGATACATTGATGAGTGAGGAAAGAGAAAAAGGAAGGAGCAAAATTTGGAAAGCAATGATTTTATAATTAATAAAATACAGCCTGCTGGACTACACAGGAGTTAAAGAAAGTTCGCAAGAACATCCTAAAAGTCCTCAGCACTCTGCAAGATATGGATTTTGGAAAAAATGAACACTTGACTTGGAGAATCTATTTTCTGAATCTCTTTTCTAAACTTACCTCAAGGTGTCAAGATTTCTTCTTCAAAATGACAACAAATTTATAATGGTGATTAATAGTTCAGAAAGGTGAGCATTTCAGAATCTGGCAAGAGCTTCAAAACTGTATTTGCAATGTCACAAAAGTACAAATGTGAAATAAGGCCTTTAATAACAGAAAAATTGAAGAGTTTATAGAACAGGTTGATAATTTTCCACCCTTTCCAGAAGTGCTTCAGAATATCCAGGAGAATAATACCTGAAAGAGAAACATTTTGTCTGTGTATAAAACAGGGAAACATGCAGTATATTAAATGCTAAAACTCTATTAATATGTCATGTATTGATAGAAAAAATCTCTGCTGTTAAATTTTGAATATACCTCAGGGAATTGAAATACTGTAAGGGCCTGCTTCCTCGTGTAATACTTTTACACCTATGCAAAATGGATGTGAATGTTACTTATTCAGATCCACAGGATCAGATTTTCAAAAGTGTTGTGTTCTGCTGGGGTCAGAATGTCAAGAAGATTCAGCACCCAACAGCACTGTCTTCAATGGAGCTGCTGGAGATTGAGTTCTTGTAAAACTCTGGTCCTTCATGCAAAACACGAGTTTTACATTCAGAACCATAGGCTGTCACAGGATAATGGTCTACTGTTGCCAGTGAAATGCAAGAGCGCGCACTAAAAACTAATGCAATGGCAATTTTAAATAAAATAATACTGAACTAATAACCATGTTTTATTACAAGGAAATTATTTCTATATCAAATGAACAATGGACATCAGTCAATAGATACCTATTAATCATTGTGACCAGCTGCCTTGCATTCAGCTTTAACAGACCAATTGGATGGAGGATGGCAAATGTTTTTGCTTTGATGTGTATCCCATGTTCTTATGCCTTACCCATCAATATAATATCTGAGGCGTATCATTTTGTTTTCTTAAAAACACAAACTGAAGTACACTTCTAAAGATCTACACAGGCTTAGTTTTGTCACTTTAGTGTTTTGAGATGAGCAGTATATAAGGAGAGAGAAGCAAGCTTCCATGTAACACATGCCTGAAAATTTTCAAACAGAAATCCTCAAAGCTACCATGTATGGGGTTTCCATTCTCCTTATTCCTTATATTTTCTGCAGATTTAAAATTTGTATATATATTTTTAAAAATACATTTTTGGCTTTCTGGTTTAAAAAGATAACTTTCCAAATATATATCGATTGAGTGCTTTCTTCCTGAGGGAGGATTATACTGCAGTTGCTCAGGGATGCAGGGGGGCAGTCAGGAAGGCCAAGATGGAGATGGAACTGGGACTAGCTTCCCAGATCAAGGACAATAAGAAGTCCTTTTTTAAATACAAAGGGGGCAAAAAGAAGGTTCTGGGTAATGTGGGGCCCCTGCAAGACACGCTAGGAAATTTGGTCATCACACCAGACGACAAAGCCAACATATTTAACAATTTCTTTGCCTCCAT